>NC_060183.1:54734033-55034033 GCF_021184085.1 Oncorhynchus gorbuscha | reverse complement strand
ACGATGACCTCCCATCACTCTCTCAGAAATGGGAAGCTCCCAATTATGGTTTGTGATGGTTTTTGGGTGTGTGTGTGTAATAATTATTTGTTTTAGGAAAGGGGGATTCAATTTTATTTTCAAGTAATTTCATGGTTCACCCAATAGCAGCTTTTCATTTTTACATTAAGTGGGTAAAGTTAGTAATAATTTTACGAGCAGAGCGGCATGGTTGGGAGAATCCTCTTTTCAAAAAGTTCCAAGCAGTTAGAACCATGTCTTTTTTGAGATAAGGGTGTCACCAAAGCTGTGTTTTCTTCATTAGGTGTGTCGTAGGTCATTTTAAAAGATAAATAACATGCTCAAAACATTGTTTAAAAAAAATAAAAAATTATTGAGAATCAATCATTACCCCATATTCCATAATCGTCACAGCCCTATCTGCACCACACTGCTTTCAGAAGTTTTTTCCATGGGAACAAGGTACGCTCGTGAAGTAGCTTTTGGCAGTGACATCATCAAATGTGGCCCGGGACTGCTGGGCGATTTACTGGCTGCTGAGTGGATGTTGATGCTACACAGCACTCTTACTGCCAAAACACTGCAGACCTCATGGCTGAAATATTTGTTAATAGCTTTGTATTTCCACCATCAAATGTATACTCAGACAGGCAGCCTTCAGCCCCATTAAGAGCTGAGAGGGGTTTTAATCGTCTGTAGTACAACTTCTCCCACTGTAACTCAGCCTTCAGCCCCATTAAGAGCCGAGAGGGGTTTTAATCGTCTGTAGTACAACTTCTCCCACTGTAACTCAGCCTTCAGCCCCATTAAGAGCCGAGAGGGGTTTTAATCGTCTGTAGTACAACTTCTCCCACTGTAACTCAGCCTTCAGCCCCATTAAGAGCCGAGAGGGGTTTTAATCGTCTGTAGTACAACTTCTCCCACTGTAACTCAGCCTTCAGCCCCATTAAGAGCCGAGAGGGGTTTTAATCGTCTGTAGTACAACTTCTCTCACTGTAACTCAGCCTTCAGCCCCATTAAGAGCCGAGAGGGGTTTTAATCGTCTGTAGTACAACTTCTCCCACTGTAACTCAGCCTTCAGCCCCATTAAGAGCCGAGAGGGGTTTTAACTCAGCCTTCAGCCCCTGTGAGAGGGGTTTTACAACTTCTCCCACTGTAACTCAGCCTTCAGCCCCATTAAGAGCCGAGAGGGGTTTTAAACGTCTGAAGTACAACTTCTCCCACTGTAACTCAGCCTTCAGCCCCATTAAGAGCCGAGAGGGGTTTTAATCGTCTGTAGTACAACTTCTCCCACTGTAACTCAGCCTTCAGCCCCATTAAGAGCCGAGAGGGGTTTTAATCGTCTGTAGTACAACTTCTCCTACTGTAACTCAGCCTTCAGCCCCATTAAGAGCTGAGAGGGGTTTTAATCGTCTGTAGTACAAATTCTCCTACTGTAACTCAGCCTTCAGCCCCATTAAGAGCTGAGAGGGGTTTTAATCGTCTGTAGTACAACTTCTCCTACTGTAACTCAGCCTTCAGCCCCATTAAGAGCTGAGAGGGGTTTTAATCGTCTGTAGTACAACTTCTCCCACTGTAACTCAGCCTTCAGCCCCATTAAGAGCTGAGAGGGGTTTTAATCGTCTGTAGTACAACTTCTCCCACTGTAACTCAGCCTTCAGCCCCATTAAGAGCTGAGAGGGGTTTTAATCGTCTGTAGTACAACTTCTCCCACTGTAACTCAGCCTTCAGCCCCATTAAGAGCTGAGAGGGGTTTTAATCGTCTGTAGTACAACTTCTCCCACTGTAACTCAGCCTTTGTTGACATTGTTCAGTGTTTCTCTCAGCTGTTTTTGAATTTCGAAAGAACATTTACATTTACTGATCATTTCAAATAATGTTTCAGTTCTGTCTTAAACCATTTAAAGAGGGTTTTGTTTTCTGCCCACTTCATCTTTTGAATAAAGAATCTTCCAAGAAAAATGAATCAAATTAACTATTCAAATATAAATCGGGGTCCATAACAGTTGGGTTAAAATAAAACATAATATCAGTTTTCCAAATAAACATTAACAGTAGATTCCCTTCAAATAAAGTATTCTAACTTAATTCCAAATCTTCTGACATGAGATTAGTCTCAAAATAAACAGTCAATAGTTTCTGGATCACAAGCACAAAACACACATTTGTCATCTATAGCCATTTTGAATCCATGTACAATAAAGGTCTATACAGGAAACACTCTGTGAATTAGTTTATATGATACTTCTTCCACCTTGTTAGATATTCAATAGTTACTAGACAACAACAAAACGTTGTTCCAGTTCACCTGTCCCGGGCTGCATTCCAGTACATTCTAGCAGAGGGAATAGTAGCACCTTGACAGAGCTTTATTACATACATGTTATTACATTCAGAGTTTAAAATGTTAAATTCTTCAAGCTAAATTGAGGCTACAAATGACTCAACAGTTGCAGTTGGAGTAGCACAATATTATCCTAAAAGAAGAACAACACTTCTAGGGAAAGCACTAACCATGATTTGAAACACCTCGAGAGTGATTGGAACATGATGTGTCTTCATGCATACAGGATAATTATATAGTTGTCCATCGTTATTCAATAATTGTTTATCCCAGATAATGCTGCTGTCAAACCAGTTCTGGAAAAACAAAGACTTGTTTTTGTATCTTATGTCTTTAATATTCTAGATTGTATATCTGTAGGGAAAAGTTATGTTTGTACATGATATTCCAAGTCAGAAGTACTTGTTTATGAAAGTTGGCAAGTTTACAAAAAATGCAACACAAATGAATCATAATGTGTGTGATTGTTTGTTTGATGCGGTCTAACAAAGGAGTAAACATGTGACACAGTTTCTACAAACTTTTTGGACACATTCTGTACAGAAGTAGCCTGCATAATATTATTCATTTTCTATGATGTTCTGCAAGGGGAGGACTCCACATCATTTCCAACAGTGAGCTCATGTGAGGCTGTCAATAAACATTCTATACAACATTTTGTGACACATTCCATACAAAAAGTAGCCTACTACATAATGTTCATATTCTATGAAGTTCTCCACGGGCACGACAGTGTTGGTTGGGTAGGTGAGTCATCACAGTGTTGGGTAGGTGAGCCATCACAGTATTGGGTAGGTGAGCCATCACAGTGTTGGGTAGGTGAGCCATCACGTGTTGGGTAGGTGAGCCATCACAGTGTTGGGTAGGTGAGTCATCATAGTGTTGGGTAGGTGAGCCATCATCATAGTGTTGGGTAGGTGAGTCATCATCACAGTGTGTTCACAGTGTTGGGTAGGTGGCCATCACAGTGTTGGGTAGATGATTGATCACAGTGTTGGTAGGTTGGCCATCAGATAGTGTTAGTAGTAGCTAGGTGAGTTCATCATCAGTGATTCATCACAGTGTTGGGTAGATGAACAACCACAGTGTTGGGTAGGTGAGTCATCACAGTGTTGGGTAGGTGAGCCATCAGAGTGTTGGGTAGGTGAGTCATTATATTGTTGGTTAGGTGAACCATCACAGTGCCACTCAGTGAATGAGTCATCTTCCAGCCTGCCAGCCAGTGGTTGCTAAAAACGTTACCTTTTGTATTTTCACAGTTTCCATTGTTACACACTTATCATTCCTGTCCTTGGCTGTCTGAGAGAGGTCCATGCTCAACCTTTGTATGGCAATCAACACAGCCAGAACACAGCACAATCACACTGAAGTAAGACCCGCCTGCAAAACACAGACAGCCAATGTATGTTACTCCAAAATGTGTTCAGAGCCAAGAAATGATGGTTGTGTTGTATACGGTGTGTAACCATAATAGCATTAGACATGTCTGGCGATGATGTACTGTGATAATGTACTGTATGTGTGTGGTGGGTCTAAATTATGAGGGCGTGTTATATGTTATATTTGTTTGACCTGAGCTATTACTTTGCTCAAAGGTCAGAAATGTAAAAAAAGATGGCTTTGTTGTAAAAAAGCATATTTCTGTGTTTATTCACTCCCTGGCCTTTTACGAAAATGTATGTTTTCCCAGCTATATTTTGTAACCATGGTGACAGTGGTGTGGTTGGCAGAAATGCACAACAGTAAAGTAATGATTTTATTTTCATGGTGCCTCCAACACATTGAACTGGGTTTTTTTCTCTGTATGTTTAGCCGGGAGAAGCTGAGGAATGGATACAGCAAGAGAGAACATGTGGGACTGGGAATGTCAGCAGTCAAGGACACATCATCCCAAACCACCCTGACAGAACTATCCAGTAACATTACACAGAATTCCACAATACTCAGAACTATCCTTGTGTCATCTAATGTAATACAGTATGTTGCTAATTTGGTATATCAATTGTAATTTTGAAATTGCTGTCACGTTCTGACCATCGTTCTTGTGTGTTTTCCTTGTTTTAGTGTTGGTCAGGACGTGAGCTGGGTGGGCATTCTATGTTGTGTGTCTGGTTTGTCTATTTCTATGTTTGGCCTGATATGGTTCTCAATCAGAGGCAGGTGTTAGTCATTGTCTCTGATTGTAACCATATTTAGGTAGCCTGTTTTGTGTTGGGTTTTGGTGGGTGGTTGTTCCTGTCTCTGTGTTTGTTTGCACCAGATAAGGCTGTTTCGGTTTTTCACGTAACCCTAGATTGTTGTATTTTCATCTTTATTAAAGATGTACAAAAATAACCACGCTGCATTTTGGTCCGCCTCTCTTTCACCAGAAGAAAACCGTTACAGTTACAAACCTTCAATAACAAACGTGTCAAGTGTCAGTGTGCAGTGGTGAGGACGGAGTCACGCGCAGGACACAGAACTGAGTAAAATAATGTACTTTACTCGAAAAAGAAAGAACCATAAATTACCATGCAGAGAAAACACACCAAAAACACAGCAGTCTAACACTCAACAAGGATCAAACATGCACAAAACATATTGGGAACCAGAGGGTTAAATAGGTAAAATAATATTAACGTAATGGGAACCAGGTGTGTACAATCAAGACAAAACAAAATAGAAAAAGAAACGTAGATCGGTGGCAGCTAGAAAGCCGGTGACAACGACCGCCGAACGCCGCCCGAACAAGGAGAGGCACCAACTTCGGCGGAAGTCGTGACAAAACCTTTATTAACAGAAAGTAACAAACTTTATGTCTAATGTGGCAGTATCAAAAAAAATGTGGACATAATTCTCTGAAGCATCTAAAAAAGCTTTGTAGATGTTGTGTGTACACTACCAATGGCAGATACAAATATCTCAGCAAACACTCGAGTCATCCACCAATGTGCTGCTAAATTCATATCGGAGACCTGTTGAACCTGTTGAACTAAGTGCATATTCATGTGATAGCTAATCATTGATGGGCATGGGAGAACAACAACAAGACCTGGTGACTTAGATAATAATAATGTATCTGTAAAACAGACAATTCCGATATAAACACATCAAAACAATGATATAACAAGCTCATACTGCCACTTACAATAGACCCTTGTCACGCCTTGGTCATTGTATCTTGTGTTTTTGTTATATGTTTGGGTAGGCCAGGGTGTGACATGGGTTTATATGTTGTTATTTCGTATTGGGTTTGTATTATTTGGGAGTGTGTATTATTAGGGGTGTGTCTAGTTAGGCTTGGCTGCCTGAGGCGATTCCTAATTGGAGTCAGCTGATTCTAGTTGTCTCGGATTGGGAACCGTATTTAGGTAGCCTGAGTGCGCGTTGTATTTCGTGGGTGATTGTACCTGTCTTTGTGTTAGTCACCAGATAGGCTGTATTAGTTTCATTCGTTTGTTGTTTTCTTCTTCCGTTATTTCATGTACCGTATAGCTTCATTAAAAGTCATGAGTAACCTACACGCTGCATTTCGGTCTGCCTCTCTTCTAACAGCAGACGAAGTTCATTACAACCCTGGCCAAATTTGGTGGAAATAAGACTTCAAAGGCCATCCAGATTATTTGTAGTAGTCCTGCGTTATGTTTTCCACTGTCGGATCACATTATGCTGGTGGATAAATTCATAAAAATATTACCACAGACAATTAGCTTAATGCTGGCTATGCAGACTGAGGCAGATAGCCAAAGTAATACTGCAAAAAATGTGGCAAAGTGTTATGTTTGGGGCAAATCCAGGGCAACACATTACTGAGTACCGCCATCCATATTTTCAAGCATAGTGTTGGCTGCATCATGTTATGGGTATGCTTGTAATTGTTAAGGACTGGGGAGTTTTTCAGGGTAAAAAATAAACTGAATGGAGCTATGCACAGGCAAAATCCTAGAGGAAAACCTGGTTCAGTCTGCTTTTCCACCAGACACTGGGAGATTAATTCACCTTTCAACAGGACAATAACCTAAAACACAAGGCCAAATCTACACTGGAGTTGCTTACCAAGTTAATGTTCCTTAGTGGCAGAGGGAAAGTTTTGACCTAAATCTGCTTGACAATATATAGCAAGACCTGAAAATGGTTGTCTATCAATGATCAACAACCAATTTGACAGAGCTTGAAGAATTTTGAAAAGAATAATAGGCAAATGTTGCACAATCCAGGTGTAGAAAGCTCTTAGAGATTTACCCAGAAAGACTCTGTCACGCTCTGACCTTTAATATCTCAATTTTCTTAATATTTTGGTTAGGTCAGAGTGTGATGAGGGTGGGTATGCTAGTTTTGTATTGTCTAGTGTTTTTGTATGTCTATGGGGTTTGTAGGTCTAGGTATTTATATGTCTATGGTGGCCTGATATGGTTCCCAATCAGAGGAATCTGTTTATCGTTGTCTCTGACTGAGGATTATATTTAGGTGGCCATTTCCCTTTTGTGTTTGTGGGTTCTTGTTCTATGTTTAGTTGCCTGTCAGCACTACTCATATTAGCCTCACGGTTCGTTTTGTTATTTTGTTTGTTTGTTCAGTGTTCATTCATTTAATAAAGAAGAATGTATGCATACCATGCTGCGCCTTGGTCTCCCCCTTGGTAAGGAGGAGCAGCGCTTTATGGAGAAATGGACCTGGGAGGAGATACTGGATGGAGCAGAACCCTGGACGCAGGCGGGGGAGTATCGCCTTCCTAAGGAATTACGAGGAGTTGTATCGGGGGACAAGCCCGAGAGGCAGCCCCAATAACTTTTGGGGGGGAGATTGGCTAAGTCAGGTTGGAGACCTAAGCCAACTCCTCGTGCTTACCATGGGGAGCGTGTGACTGGTCAGGCACCGTGTTATGCAGAGATGTGCACGGTGTCTCCAGTTCGCAATCATAGCCCGGTGCGATCTATTCCAGCTCCCGGTATTTGCGGGGCTATAATGGGCATCCAGCCAGGACGGAGGGTGCCGGTCAGCTCTTCTGGTCTCCAGTACACCTCCTTGGACCAGGATATCCTGCGCCTGCTCTGCGTACTGTGTCTCCGGTGCATCTGCACAGCCCAGTGCATCCTGTGCTAGCGCCCCGCACTTGCCAGTGAGCATCCAGCCAGGACGTGTTGTGTCAGCTCCACGCTCCAAATCTCCAGTGCGCCTCCACAGTCCAGTACGTCCTGTGCATGCTCCCCGCACTCGCCCTAAGGTGCGTTTCACCAGCCCGGTACCACCAGTACCGGCACCACGCACCATACCTCCAGTGCGCCTCCAGAGCCCAGTACGTCCTGTGCCTGGTCCTCGCACTCACCCTGAGGTGCGTGTCTTCAGCCCGGTGCCACCAGTGCCGGCACCATGCACAAGGTATCCAGTGCGCCTCCACAATCCAGAGCTTCCGGCGACAGTTCCCAGTACAGAGCTTCCGGCAACAGTACCCAGTCCAGAGCTTCCAGCGACAGAACCCAGTCCAGAGCTTCCGGCGACAGTACCCAGTCCAGGGCTTCCGGCGACAGTACCCAGTCCAGAGCTTCCGGCGACAGTTCCTAGTCCAGAGCTTCCGACGACAGTTCCCTGTCCGGAACCTCCAACAACGGGCCACAGTCCGGAACCTCCAACGACGGGCCACAGTCCGGAACTTCCAACGACGGGCTACCATCCGGAACCTCCAAAGATGGGCCACAGTCCGGAACCTCCAACGACGGGCCACAGTCCGGAGCCTCCAACGACGGCCCAGAGTCCGGAACCTCCAGCGATGATCCCCTGCCCAGAGCTTCCAGCGACGGTCCGGAGCCTCCAGCGACAGTCCCCAGTCCGGGGTCTCCAGCGACGGTCCCCAGCCCGGGGTCTCCAGCGACGGTCCCCAGCCCGGGGTCTCCAGCGACGGTCCCCGGTCCGTTAATATCTATGTTTTCTTTATATTTTGGTGAGGTCAGGGTGTGACGAGGGTGGGTATGCTAGTTTTTGTATTGTCTAGCGTATTGTATGTCTAGGGATTTTGTAGGTCTAGGTATTTATGTGTCTATGGTGGCCTGATATGCTTCCCAATCTGAGGAATATGTTTATCGTTGTCTCTGATTGGGGATTATATTTAGGTGGCCATTTTCCCTTTTGTGTTTGTGGGTTCTTGTTCTATGTTTAGTTGCCTGTCTGCACAACTCATATTAGCTTCACGGTTCATTTTGATATTTTCTTCAGTGTTCATTCAATAAAGAAGAATGTACGCATACCACTCTGCGCCTTGGTCTCCTCCTTACAACAAATGTGACAGACTCACAGCTGTAATCGGTGCCAAAGGGGATTCTGACATGTATTGATTCAGGAGGTTGAATACTTATCTAATCAAGATTAGTGTTTTTTTATATCTGTTTTACAAATGTTAGAATTTTTCTTCCACTTTAATCCAACAATGGATTACTCAGACCCATCATTTTCTTTGCCTTCTTGACCCTCAGAGAAAAGAAAATGGGATTCATTTTAGAGGTTTAAAATAGCTCCTGAACTCAGTCCCCTGGCCATCTTCTGCTGTTTTTCAAAGGTATGCATACCTTAATGCAATCACATTAGACAGCAATTTAGTAATGGTGTGAATTTGAATGAATAGAGTCGGGAAGAGGCCACATTTAGAGACATAATAGTTCACTGATTTTAAAGGTTGTATATCAATGATGGTTGAGACTGGTGACTCTCAGACACTGGTGTCTCTCAGACACTGACACAGGGGGTGAGTGGGGATGACTGATCTTCACCAGCAGTTTGCAGTCATATCTGGATATAAGCTTTTAAATTTTGAAAGAAAATGTAGAGTATGGCATTTCCTTCAGTGGCGGTGTGTGCTGTTTTTAAGATGAGGGAGTACTATTTAATATTTTAATGAGCATGGTCTTATTTCTATTATAGAATATTGGATGACTGTCATTCATATTCCATTCACCCAGTTCAACGTAACAGCGATAGGTTTAGGTTACTACATGATACTCAAATTTTCCCTGTACCCATCATGAGGTTGCTACAACCTAGCCTATGAATGAAAGTTTACCACGCAGGTGCACACAGGTCCAGAGAAAAATGTAAGGTGACAGGGTGTAATCATTAGTCCAACAGATACAAACAAGAGTTTCTATTGGACAAATTCAGGTATGTTTATCCCTGTTTTGTTCTGTTTGATTCCATTTAAGAAATGTTTCTCAATAGAATCTGCGGAATGATACACCCCTGATCATGCGATAACATAGTTCACTTTCATAGTAGCCACGTTGTATTCATTCATGAATCTATGCACTCTCCTCCTCTCACCTTTTCCTTTCACTTGTGGACTTCAATGCACAACACATCATCTGTATGTGACCAGGCGACTAAACCTTTCCAAGTCAAACCATATCATAACCGCTACAAACAGCCTACATCGTTGTCACCATATTAGCTAAAGTAGCGTCATAGTCAACATAGCTAATAGAACTAACGTGTTAGTATACCGGCTACAATCATGCAGTAATGTTACAGTATAATAAATTAGTAAAACCTTACCTTAAAATCAATGGGCAAAAAACCTAGCTAATGAACATTAGTTTATATGGGCTAGTTGATCTGGTATATCTGACAAGTTATAAATAGCTCTCTAAGGTATGCAATGACCAACATGTCAAGAGGAAAACTGAGGATACACTACCCAATATCGAAACGGCACCTTGTGCATTCTACTATTACAAATTGCAAGAGTAATTTGAAAGCTGGGCTGAGTCCCACAGTTTGGGAACCACTGGTCTATGGGAGATGCGGCAGGGTAGCCGCACCACTAGGCTACCCTGGGGCGGCAGGGAGAGTCGTTAGAGAGTTGGGCTAGTAACCGAAAGGTTGAAAGTTCAAATCCCCGAGCTGACAAGGTACAAATTTGTCGTTCTGCCCCTGAACAGGCAGTTAACCCACTGTTCCTAGGCCGTCATTGAAAATAAGAATTTGTTCTTAACTGACTTGCCTAGTTAAATAAAGGTAAAAAAAAAAAAATGCTGTTTTAAAGGCAGCTCCCTGGATCACAGTTATTTATGACATGGAGCAGATGCTCCTCAGAGAGAGAGAGATGAGCGTGACTATATGGGATTGAAGCTCAGGGTCACTCTCATTTAGAGGAAATCAACAAGCAGAGCAGAGTTTAGGGGTGGGTGGGTGGGTGAGGGAGGGTGCATATGGGAAGAAGGAGGGTCTATGTCCATATGAGAAGGTCTATGTCCCGATAACATAGCCTTACATCTTAACTTCAAAGTCCTTGTCCTTACTGACCTGCAAACAACGAGCATGTTCCCTTTTCTCCTCAGTTTCAGCTGAAATAGGGCAGGCCAAATACAGTACACCTACTACACACTCTCCAAGGAGAATAGAGTGTTGCAAACTGCAGCTGTAACTCCTGAAATACCTGCCCTACTTTGACCGCCCACAGACAAACACAGGTGATACAGGCTGGACAGAGAAATAGTTGTTTATGTGCATTGATAATATCAAAGCTTTTTTTGAAGCAGCCATTCCCTTTTTTGAGCTGCAGTGTATATTTTCATTGTGTTCATTCTCCAACTTCATTCTCTCTTGGATCTCATAAACAAAACGGGTTTGTTCATAATGTGAGTGGGATGTGTGTGTGTGTGCGCACATGTGTGTGTGTGCATTCAACTTATAGAGCCTACAAGGTTCTCATGCGTGTGTTTTCACGGTAAACTGAGAAGAAGGTAAACTGAGGAGACGCAGAGCATGGCCAAAACAGGGAAACATGACTTGGAGACATGACTGTACGTCCCTCAATACACAAACCTGCTCCAAGCCAGATCTTTCTCATCTAGAAGAGTAGCTCTTAAGGTCAGTGCTGTGTGACCCATCTAATGTCTGTTGGTTGTCTCGTGATCCACCAAACTGATAGAACGACGAATTGACACACTCCTCGTTCACTCGACCACTTAACTACTCGATCACGGAGGAGAGAGGATGGAGGAGAGAGGATGGAGGAGGGTCTTTTTCCCAAACGAGAAAACTCCTATGTTGTTGCACCTGTTTGTATGGGGTGACATGAGACTGGCACCTGGTTTTCCCGTCTTCATTCACTTTTGTGCAGTGTGACTGTTTGGCTAAGGGTCGGTCAGCTAGACTACACTGCTCCCCCCCACACCCCGAAAGGCTACCCTTCTGCTTCACTATGTGTCAATGGAGTAGTAGAGGTGTGTGTTCTTACGCCCTTGTGTGTGTGTGGCGTGAGAAGTGAGTGTGTGAATAGTGTTTGTTTAAGATGGTGGGGTGGCAGTGTTCTAGGTCTAAGACATATTTTACAACATGAACGTTTGGTTATGTTTATTCAAGTCATTTAATATCATAATCATTCAATCTAAATGGAAGTTTGACCTTTGCTCTCAATTTGTTAATAACCCCTTGGTTTGCAGAGTGTGTAACGCGTGAGTGTGGGTGTGTGTGTGATAGCCATGTGTGGTGTGTGTAGAGAGTGCGACAACAACCGTGTACATGAGTGCTGTGTGTTTTTAGCATGTGAGTGTTATGATGACACTAGTGATCTGAAAACTCCCACTGTTCATTGTTCAATAGCTCTGCGGTCGTCTATGATCACACTGTCCACTATAGACCTTCTTCTCAGTCTTAAGAGACGGAAGCAGCAGCATTATGTACAAATGAATTACAAACAATGCGAAAAAACAAACATAATAGCACAGTTTGTTAGGAGCCAGTAAAACAGCAGGCACCCCCTCCGGTGCCATTATTATTATCAGAATTCAAGGCAAAAGGGTATGTGCATGTACATGGTTTGTGTACACACACTTGAGTATGTGAGAGTGTGTGTGTGTGTTCAATGTGTGGGCATGGGAAGAGCTGAAAAAGCGTCTGCTAAATGGCATATATTATTATTATTATATTATTATTATTATTATTATTATTATTATTTATTATTATTATTATTATTATTATTATTATTATTATTATATTATTTCAATGTGTGGGCATGGGAAGAGCTGAAAAATTACCACTGGACCCACGGGGCGGCAGGTTGACCTTTGTCAAGGAAACAGCTTGCTGAGATAGATGAACTGAGCTCTGCACCAAGGCTCACTAGAACGCATGTTCCCCTCTCCCACACACAGCATGCCTAATGACTGTTAACTGTCACTGTGTACAACAGGTGGCTGGCTGAATGGACATCCTATTTAAGGCACGTCAAAAATACCTAGAGTAGCAATGAAAAAGGCAATGGACTCAATAGGTTCAGCAGACCATGAGATTATTTCAAAACCAAGGGAGGCTCAGTGATGTGGATGAGGAAGTTTGACCCTCAGCCCTCCCTCAAGTGGTTGTTTATTCAAGTATATACATGATACCAGGAACTGGTAACCCAAGAACAATTCATTATCTGATTACAAGTCAAGAATGAAAAAAAAAAAAACCTGTCCCAGCCTTACACACAATGTCCCAGTGAGTCTGTCGCCAAGTGGCATAGCCAGACCCCTCTGGTGAATTTTGGTACAATACAGCACTGATCTGAAAGGCGCCATTTGATCTTTAATAGAGCCCGGGGGACCAATAGTGAGTATCAGACTTATCCAACCTACTAGTTTGAGTCTCACACTATTTCTGGATCCGATCGATCTGTGTTGAAAGGCATGGATGGAGCTTCCACTGAGCTCATTAAGACTGCTACTGCCCCTGCATTTATATTACCCTCTCAATATACAGCTGATACCTTTCAGCCACACGCTCTATTTCCCCCAGCTCCCACTCTCTCTATTCAGGGAAAGCTATCTAACAATATGGTGCCTGAGTTTGGAGTCCAGTTGTTTTATTTTAAGCCCAGTGTTGAAGGCTATTCTTACTGCTCCCCGAGAAAGAGAAGACGAGATGAATTGGTTCAATCCAACCAGTCCCTTTTTGGCCAGAGGTGTGTTTGGGTATTATAGTGGGCATGTGGTAAAGGAGACACAAAATCCAAACGAAAGGGGAGGCATGTTTTGTAGACCCCGGAGTGGATGACATATTATAGAGTTTACATCATCGTCAGAGAGATCATTATTATCCCTGTTGGCTTCTGTCTCTCTCCGTAATAGAGTACAGGCAAGTCGTTTGGTGTTGTCACTAGAACAGGCGATTAATTTATTAAACTGCTAAAATAGACGCCCCAATTGGCAATAATTGGTGTTTTTAAGCCCTGGCTATTCTAGTATTAAGTAAACGGGTGCAAACACACACACACACACATACACACACTGCGGTCAGTGACTCATTCAAACCATTCCACTAACCATTGACTTTCATTAGTCTCTTAGCAACAACGGCTTCATCCCCAAGCAGCCAAGGCATTGCATTTCTCTTTTCTTCTGATGTCAAATTTGAAAATAGTATTATTGAGTGACTGGTCCTGTAACTGTTTTAAGCTCTTGGCTGGGTTACAAAGCCCATAGGCACCATTACAGATTGGACTTCATCGTGTCACATAAGAAAATGCCTTCCAGGACGTACCAATCAAGTGTCTGTGTTTTTGTTTACAAATTGCTCCCGATACATAAACGGTAATAGAGCACATCCATATACCTGTGAAGGGAATCAAACATTTTAATCATAACCTAAACCACTCTGGAATTTGAAACTAGGGTTAGGTTTAGGGTCAGGGTAGGGTTTCAAAGGGAGGGTATATTACTGGAAACTTTCAAAGTTTACCAGTAAACTACTCGAATTTTGCTAAATTACATCTAGTGGCCTTTTTTGGTTACTTCAGATTATCACAGATAATTTAACTCTGTAATTACCTCTGGTCCTCTGGATGACCTTATCACATAAATGTATAAACCAATCCTAAATATAATATAAACCATCAACTTCGTGAATACCATTGGTGTTTTATCCTTTATCCTTGTCCTTACGTGTGTCAATCTAAGTAACAAAATAGAAGAAAAGACATTAAATATCCTTCAGTTTTTTTTATACACTTTTATTTATTTTACTAGGTCAATATGTCTTTGTTGTGCATGTTTTGCTGCCAAACTGGAGGCAGTTGTGAAAAAAAGTAATTAGTTAGAAGACTTGGAGTGGTGTTAAGTACTTAAGTGAAAATACTTTTGGGGGGAATCTGTACTTACCTTTAGTATTTATATTTTTGACAACTTTTACTTTTACTTCACTACATTCATAAGAAAATAATGTCATTTTTACTCCATAAATGTTTCCTGACACCCAAAAGTACATTTTGAATTGTTATCAGGACAGGAAAATGGTCAAATTCAGGCACTTATCAAGAGAACATCTCTGGTCATCCTTACTGCATCTAATCTGGCATACTCACTAAACACACATGCTTAGTTTGGAAATTATTTGTGTGTTGGAGTGAGCCCCTGGCTATCTGTAAATAAATAAAAAACAAGAAAATGGTGCCGTCTGGTTTGCTTAATATAAGACATTTGAAATGATTTATTTGAGGAATTACATTTACTTTTGATACTTAACTATATTTAAAACCAAATACTTTTATACTTTTACTCATGCAATATTTTACTGGGTGACATTCACTTTTACTTGAGTCATTTTCTATTGAGGTATCTTTCCTTATACTCAAGTATAATTTGAGATGCTTTTATAGTGGAGATCAAGTTTAGAAATGTATAAAACGTCATAGATTTAGCTGGTGGTACATTTTCTATTGAACCATATGGTCAATCTACTAGAATCTCATGGACAATATGGACACAGATATAAAACATGTAAACTACGCACTGAGTATACCAAACATTAGGAACACCTTCCTAATATTGAGTTGCACCCCCTTTTGCTCTCAGAACAGCCTCAATTCGATGGGGCATGGACTCTACGAGGTGTCCAAAGCGTTCCGCGGGAATTCTGGCCCATGTTGACTCCAATGTTTCCCACGGTTGTGTCAATTTGGCTGGATGTACTTTGGGTGGTGGACCATTCCTGATACACATGTTTTTTTTCAAGTTCAGCAGTTTCCCAGCAGCATTGCAGTTCTTGAAACACTCAAACCGGTATGCCTGGCACCTCCGGTTCAAAAGGCACTTAAATATTTTGTCTTGTCCATTCACCATATGAATGGCACACATACACAATCCATGTTTACAATTGTCTCAAGGCTTAAAAATCCTGTCCTCTCCCCTCCCCTACCCTACTTTTACACGGATTGAAGTGGATTTAACAAGTGACATCAATAAGGGATCATAGCTTTCACCTGGATTAAGATGGCGCCAGGGAAGAAGGTAAACGTTTTACGTGCCACCAACCGATTGTGTTTCTTTGTTTGTTTATCTGCATAGTTTGTAACTTATTTTTTGACTCTTTTTGTACATAATGTTGCCGCTACCGTCTCTTATGACCGAAAATAACTTTTAGACATCAGGACTGCGATTACTCACCACGGACGAGAAGAATCCTTTTTCTTCTTTCACGACTCCGACGAGCCCGAGGCGAATGATATACTGCTCCCTCGAGAATCGATCGAATAAACCCTCAATTCTTCTAGCAAATACACAATCTTTGGACAATAAAATGGACGAGTTACTGGGAAAATTAAAAACTGAAACATCTTATGCTTCACGGAGTTGTGGCTGAACGACGACAATATCAACATACAGTTGGCTGGTTATACGATGTACCGGCAGGATAGAACAGCGGCTTCGGGAAGACAAGGGGCGGCGGTCCATGTATTTTTGTAAACAACAGCAGGTGGAGCTACTGCTCACCTGAGGTATAGTTTCTTATGATAAGCTGCAGACCACACTACCTACCGAGAGAGTTATCATCTATATTCTTTGTAGCTATTTACATACTACCACAGTTAGAGGATGGCACTAAGATAGCATTGAATGAGCTGTAATACGCCATAAGCAAACAAGAAAACGCTCACCCAAAGGCGGCGCTCCTAGTAGCCGGGGACCTTAATGCGAAGAAACTTAAATCAGTTCTCAAATTTTTAGCAGCATGTTAGATGTGCAACCACAGGGAAAAGAACGCTGGACCACCTATACTCCACACACAGAGATGCATAAAAGCTTTCCCTCACCCTCCATTTGGAAAATCTGACTGTAATTCCATCCTCCTGATTCCTGCTTACAAGCAAAAATTAAAGCAGGAAGCACCAGTGACGAGATACATTTGTAAAAAATGGTCAGATGAAGCAGATGCTAAGCTGCAGGACTGTTTTGCTAGCACAGACTGGCATATGTTCTGGCATTCCTCAAATGGCATTGAGGAGTACACCACATCTGTCACTGGCTTCATCAATTACTGCATCGATGACATCATCCCCACAGAGACCACCATAGTGCCTGTGCCCAAGAACACTAAGGTAACCTGCCTAAATGACTACCAACCCATAGCACTCACGTCTGTAGCCATGAAGTGCTTTGAAAGGCTAGTCATGGCTCACATCAACACCATCATCCCAGAAACCCTAGACCCACTCCAATTTGCATACCACCCCAACAGATCCACAGATGGTCTCTATTGCACTCCACACTGCCCTTTCCCACCTGGACAAAAGGAGAATGCTATTCATTAATTACAGCTCAACGTTCAACACCATAGTGCCCTCAAAGCTCATCAATAAGCTAAGGACCTGGAGACTAAACACCTCCCTCTGCAACTGGATCCTGGAATTCCTGGCATGCCGGGCCCAGATGGTAACGGTAGGTAACAACACATCCGCCACGCTGATCAACACAGGGGCCCCTCGGAGGTGTGTGCTCAGTCCCCTCCTGTACTCCCTGTTCACTCATGACTGCATGAGCAGTCATGACTCCAACATCATCATTACGTTTGCCGATGACACAACAGTGGTAGGCCTGATCACCGACAACGAGACAGCCTATAGTGAGGAGGTCAAAGACCTGGCCGTGTGGTGCTCGGACAACCTCTCCCTCAACATGATCAAGACAAAGGAGATGATTGTGAACTACAGGAAATAGAGTACCTAGCACGCCCCCATTCTCATCGACAGGGCTGCAGTGGAGCAGGTTGAGAGCTTCAAGAAACATCACCAACAAACTAACATGGTCCAAGCACACCATGACAGTCGTGAAGAGGGCACGGCAAAACCTCTTCCCCCTCAGGAGACTGAAAAGATTTGGTATGGGTCCTCAGATCCTCATAAGGTTCTACAGCTGCACCATTGAGAGCATGACTGACTGGTTTCATCACTGCCTGGTATGGCAACTGCTCGGCCTCCGACCGCAAGGCACTATAGAGGGTAGTGCGAATGGCCCAGTACATCACGGGGGCCAAGCTTCCTGCCATCCAGGACCTCTATACCAGGCATTGTCAGAGGAAGGCCCTAGAAATTGGCAAAGACATCAACCACCCTAGTCATAGACTGTTCTCTCTGCTACCACTAGGCAAGCGGTACCAGAGCACCAAGTCTACGTCCTAGAGGCTTCTAAACAACTTCTACCCCCAAGCCATAAGGCTCCTGAACATCTTGTCAAATGGCTGTCACATTCGCTGGAATGAATATCGGACCAAGGCGCAGCATATGTTGAGTTCCACATAATTATAATGAAAAAATTAAACTTAACAAAGAACAAATAAACAATAAACTAACAACGACACGTGACTACAGAGATGCTACATGCAATAACTCAAAACAATATCCCATAACACACAGGTGGAAATATGATCCCCAATTAGAGACAACAATAGCCAGCTGCCTCTAATTGGGAATCATACTAAAACACCAACATAGAAAAAAAAACTAGAACCCCACATAGAAAATATAAACTAGACTAAACCCCTAGTCACGCCCTGACCTACTCTACCATAGAAAATAAAAGCTTTCTATGGTCAGGACGTGACAGTACCCCCCCAGAGATGCGGATGTTGAGTTTCACATAATTCTAATGAAAAACATGTAACTTAACAAAGACAAAAAAACAAATAAACAATAAACTAACACCGACCCGTGACTACAGAGTTGCTACGTGCAATAACTCCAACAATATCCCATAACACAGGTGGAAAAAATGCTACTTAAGTATGATCCCCAATTAGAGACAACGATAGCCAGCTGGGAACAACGATAGCCAGCTGGGAATCATACTAAAACACCAACATAGAAAAAAACAACTAGAACCCCACATAGAAAATATAAACTAGACTAAACCCCTAGTCACGCCCTGACCTACTCTACCATAGAAAATAAAGGCTTTCTATGGACAGGATGTGACATACCCAGACATCTTGCAAGCCTCTCCACACCACTGTCACTCTCTGTTGTCATCTATGCATAGTCACTTTAATGAACTCTACCTACATGTACATACCACTTCAACGAACCGGTGCCCCCGCACATTGACTCTGTAGCGGCACCCCCCTGTATAAAGTGTTATTTTCTACCGCTGCTCTTTAATTACCTGTTACTTTTATCTCTTATTCTTATCCCCTGTAAGTTCTACACCTGATGTATTCGGCTCATGTGACTAATAACGTTTCATTTGATTTGATTCACCTGGTCAGTCTATGTCATGGAAAGAGTGGGTATTCCTAATGTTTATACACTCAGAGTGTGTGAATTTTAAAAAACAATAAGTTATTCTAGTATAAATTACCAAAGTTACCATAGATTGCTATAGATTACCTTTTAATTATCAAAATTCCTCAAGATTTTGGAATCATTGGTCAATTACTGTTAGTTTTGCAACACTAGGTCAGGGTTTTGGCTAGGATTGAACCGGGGTGAGAACATGAAGCTAGGGTTAGAGTTAGTGTAAAAGACAAGCTTAACCAGGAAATAATAGTTAAACATAAACTTAAAGACCCCCTAAGAGGGATGCAAACTGGGAAGCTTTGTCTTTGCAGACCAGTGGGTTACAACCATCCTACACGACCACTCAGTCTGGTCTCATAGACTAGATGTAACATACTGAATGAAAAACTGGGACACTCAAATTAGTATGATATGTTACGTTTGGTACGGTTACAAAAGACAGAAGATTACATAAGACAGTATGTCTAGCAACCCAAAGGTTGCGTGTTTTGAATCTCACCACGGGCAACTTTAGCATTTGAGTTCATTAGCAACTTTGCAACTACTTAGCATGTTAGCTAGCCCTTCCTCTAATCATAACCCTTTAACCTAACTCTTAAACTGAACCCAAACCTTAAATCAACACCAGCACATTTCGGACTTTTAACCCGTTTTTAAACACTGTGTGTTTGAGCTACAGACTTATGGGTTGTACCATTGAATTTGTCTATTTCTTCAGCATCCACATATACCAACCATTAGTCTAATTAACATGGGCTGAGGTAGAGCGGTGACTGTGAGACAAAATCATGACTTAGTGTCTATAATACTGTGATAACCTCACATAGTTGTCACAAATCCAAACTCCACGCAGTGTCACAGTTGCATATTCATTTCTCAGTGAGCAAACCATTTCTGCACTTACAGCATGCCTTTTTATCAGATTTTGCTTTGGCAGATCTTATATTTTCATTGACATTTTCAACAAAATTTGAGAATGCAACTGTTTATGTGAATTTTGTGTTCTACTTGTAGCCCTGGTTGTCCTGAAAAGAAAATGGTCAAACACTTCATTTTTAGGCTACATAAAAGGGTTGCAGATAAATGAATGTCAGAAAAATGATAATACGCTTTTTGCTGGGATCTATGGACTGACCTTAGATCCCAGCAACCTTAAACCCTAATCCTAACCCTTAGCCTAGCTAACATTAGGCACCTAGCTAACATTAGCAGTAGCCGCCCAGCCACTTAGCTAACGTTAGCCACAACAAATTGGAATTCGTAACATATTGTACCAATTGCAATTTGTAACATACCATACGAAATGAATGCTCGACATCCACAAATTAATATACATCATACAAAATGTAACGTATCATACTAATTTGAGAGTCTTAGATTTTCGTTTACCATGTTGCGTCTAACCCCGAGTCCAGGTTGCACCACTAGCTATCAACCTGCATGTACATTTTTTGGTTTTCTATTTTCACATGTACAAATTACCCTACTTCAGAAATGTGTTTCAAGTGACTGGGCTGTGCAATGTGAATTTGATTGAATTGAACTTGGTATCGATGGGTAAGATAATGCATTTGTTTGAAATTGCTTGAAGTTCATAGGCGATATGGTCCATTTTGCAATGGCTTGCAGATTTGATGACGATGACACTTGCGATACAATGTAGGTGACGGTTATCTTGTATTGTACACACTGTGTTCCCTTCCTTCCTGCATTTGCACTGACTGTTTGGTTTTGTGGTTTGTTCAGGATATTGGATCCAGTTGTGAGGGTATAGTATTGCGTTTGTTTATTCTCCTCCATTTGCCAGGGTCTGCTTCCTTCTCCAGCGGCCAGAATCACTTTAATGGTCTCTTGGGGTAATGGATCATGTCAAAGACATACTTGGAAATGAAATACACATATAACTTGCCTAGTTCATCAACATAAGGTTCGGACTGCTAATACACTCCCATGCGCTTGATTGAGATTTCTATTTGCTGTGATATGGAGTTTTACAGCTGAGCCATGCAGGGCTGTATAAGAACCAGCATCACACACACACACACACACACACACACACAGATCTTACAGCTGTTTTGAAGCCATCCTGCTTCCATCTAGGCACTCCCCCAACATTGTAAAAAATATATTGGAAGATGTCGAAATGCATTTGTTACAGTTTTTTTCAATTGTTACCATGCAGTGGTCAAAACTGAAGTCACATTGTCAGAACTCTTCACACAGTCAGCGAAACAGAAATGCATGTGGAACAAACTGAATAATTTTTCATTGCTTTCAACCAAAATGCATTCAATGACCACATTCTCTGAAATCCATCCACTCTTTTCTCATTCATACTCCACCAAATGCAAAACTATATATTCGCAGCACGTTTTCAAATGCAAACACTGAGGACGTTGGTAAAATAAAAAATGCAGAGTCAGGCGCAGGACACAGTTCTGAGTAATCATCCCAAATTTACTCCAAAATAAGTAAGATTCCAACAAGGAACAAATACAATAATCCCAAGCACAAACAACGAGAACCAACATGACAAACAATAATGCACAAAACAGAGAGAGAAATCAGAGGGTTAAATAAAGAACATAATTAATGGAATAGAAACCAGGTGTGTATGATCAAGACAAAACAAAACGAAAATGAAACAGATAGTGAAACAGATAGTGAAACAGATAGTGGTGACCGCCGAACTCCGCCCAAAGAAGGAGAGGGACCAACTTCGGTCGAAGTCGTGACAGAATCCCTCCCCCCTTGATGCGCGGCTCCAGCAGGGCACCTTTACCGGCCTCGGGGACGACCCGGAGGACGAGGCGCAGGGCGATCCAGATTGGAAGCGGTGAAATTCCTGCAAAAATGATGGATCCAGGATGTCCTCCACTGGCACCCAGCATCTCTCCTCCAGACCGTACCCCTCCCACTCCACAAGGTACTGGAGACGTCTCGCCGACGTCTTGAGTCCATGACGGCTTGCACAGTATACGACGGGGACCCCTCGATGTCCAGAGGGGGCGGAGGAACCTCCCGCACCTCAGACTGCTGGAGCGGACCAGCCACCACCGGCCTGAGGAGACACACACGGAACAAGGGGTTAATACGGTAATCAGGGGGAAGTTGTAACCTATAACAAACCTTGTTCAATCTCCTCAGGACTTTAAATGGCCCCCTCAAACCGCAGACCCAGATTCCGGCAGGGCAGGCGAAGGGGCAGATTTTGGGTCAAGAGCCAGACCCGATATCCCGGTAGCCTCACTGCGGTGGCAGTCGGCACTCTCCTTCTGCCATCTGATGGCCCGTTGTAAATGCACATGAGCAGCGTCCCATGTCGCCTCCGAGTGCCGAAACCATTCATCCACCGCCCTCCATACTTTAGACATGAATTGGTGACCCCGATCAGAAACTATATCCTCAGGCACGCCGTAGTGCCGGAATACGTGTGTGAAGGACTTAGAAAACCGATCCACAACGACTAGGACAATGGTATTACCCCGTGATGGGGGAAGATCCGTCACGAAATCCACCGATAGGTGTGACCACGGTCGTTGTCGAACGGGAAGAGGCTGGTTTTCTGAGAACACAAGGCTGCCGCAGGTCTGATGAAAACAGCCACCTGTCAGAAGATGCTTCGACTCGTTCACCTTGTTATGACCCTATTCTTGTGATGAAAGGTCAAGTTTCGGTCAAACCCACTTCTGAGCTTTTAATTGCTGACAAGATGTTTTGTGATGTTTCCTGCAAGCCACCTAGCTTGCTATCTATCTTTAGTTTATCTATTGAAACCCATATTGTGAATTGCTGGCAAACATACTACTGTGTTACAGTGGGGGGAGATCGAGAAAAAAAATGTGTTTGCTAACTTAGGGAGTTAGCTAGGTAGGTAGCTAGCGAAGTTAGCTAAACAACTATGGGTAGCCATAACTATGACAGAAAATAGAAGAGGTTTTACAATCTGAGATCATCACTGAGTTTATCAAATGTTAGGACCCCCTCAGTACCCCATCATGGACTCTACAAGGTGTCCAAAGCATTCCACAGCAATGCTGGCTCATGTTGACAACACTGCTTCCCACAGTTGTGTCAAGCTGGCTGGATGTCCTTTCGGTGGTGGACCATTCTTGATACACACACAAAACTGTTAAGTATGAAAAACCCAGCACTGTTATAGTTCTTGACACAAAACGGTGTGCCTGGCACCTACTACCATACCTCGTTCAAAGGCACTTCAACCCCTGAATGGGACACATACACAATCCATGTCTCAATTGTCTCAAGGCTTAAAAATCCTTCTTTAACCTTTCTCCTCCCCTTCATCTACACTCATGGACGTGGATTTAATAAGTGACATCACAGCTTTCACCTGAATTCACCTGGTAAGTCTATGTTATGGAAATAGCAGGTTATCTTATTGTTTTGTATACTCACTGTATTGTATCTCGATTGTAAAACCTCTTCTCTTTTTAGTTGTTGACATGGCTACTAATCAGGAAGCTACAATGTTACAACCAACCACCTAAAGCTAGGTTTACCAGCAAACATTAGCACTTGAATGGAGTCGGATAGCTAGTTAGCCTGGCGCCTGCTAAATTGTTATGTGCCACGCCTCATGTTTGTTAGCAAACATATGTAACATCAGCAATGGTAAATAATTTTACTAGCTAGCTATGTAACATAATTGATGAGGAATGACATTAGTTATGATTATGACAGTGAATGCATTTTAATAACACAAAATTATAAGCATGACGCAAAATATAATTCCAAACCATTATGGCTTGGTTTTTGCTAGCTAACAGTGAGGAGAAACATTGATACAGCAATTTGCTGTTGTAAATATCAAACTGATCAGCTGGTTTTACTACATGTTATGCTGGCACATTACAACTTTTGTTCAAACTGTACAATTGAATATATTCTATATTTTTTATTTATTTATATTTTTTTAGAGACAATACCATGTGGTGCCTGGGCTTCTTCCTGAGTGGATTCCAGATAGAGAGAAATATAATTCCTCTGACTTCCTGCGCCATTGTAGCAGAACTGTATCTCCTAGTTCTGTATCCCTCTGGATGGATTGGACATTATGCTGGATTTCAAGCAGAAAATGACTCAAGAGAAGCTGAATGGCAGTTTGATCATGACAACACTCCTCCCACAGCTGTACAAGTATTTCCTGAACTTTACTACACCAATCATACTGTATCTTCGTACTGTATCTTATTTGTGAATGACAATTTCATCATGACTCTCCCATCATCTGCTGATCACCAGTTCTCTTTGCTACAGATTGTTACACAAGGTAATGTGTTTTGGTATCCATTACTGGCAGTTACAGGATAGGTACTGTTTGGTGTAGCACAGAGAATTTTAGACCAACCTTAGCTTGGCAATTCTCTCTATGTCCTTGATTTGTGGAAACAGGAGTCTCATGAAATGTCCGTGTCCAATTGCAGGGGGTCAGTTTGAATTCAGAAGATGCTCCGTTATTAAAATGAATAGCTTTTTTTGCTCCATGAAGTAATCCAACAATGTGTACGCTGCTATTTCAAGTCTTCTCTCTTTGATTGAGACAAGTGTCTGTCATCATGACATGCAGCACTTTGGGGTGGAAAAAACATTAGAATTGGGCTGCTTGTGTAAACGCAGCTATAGTCTTTTATCTGGCTTCTGTATACTGGCAATGGTGTTTGGCATGGTGTGCTGGTGTGCTGGACTCTGCGGTGTAGGGTGTAGGATGTGGTGTAGGGCTTCTAGACCGTAGCCCATTCCTGCAGTCAAATGGCCTAGTGGCCTCATGGGTGGAATGAGTGGAATGGTATTTTACAATTAATAAAATAAATAAGTTGTAGTCTTGATTTTATACGTTTCAATGTCCCTTGCTGGTTTTGTCCCATAATCTTGTTGTGCTCCATAACCGCGAGGTGTCCACTCCCTCATACTCGTATAGCCAAAATTCCACTACTTTGGGGTATTTTTCAGCAGGGCCTTTGGAAGGACTCCATGTAACCTGAGTTTAACAAAGAGGAAAGGTCAAAAGAGAAAAGGGGTAGACTAAATTGATTACATGGTCTGGAAGGTACTCTGTGCTCCCCAGGCTACATCTAACCACCTGTAACCCTATAACACAAACACAAACCCATATAAACACTAGCCAATTCATGTTTTGTCATTTTCTTTATTTCACTTTTATTTAACCAGGTAGGTCAGTTGAGAACAAGTTCTCATTTACAACTGAGACCTGGCCAAGATATAGCAAAGCAGTGCGACACAAACAGCAACACAGAGTTACACATGAAATGAACAAACGTACAGTCAATAGCACAATAGAAAGGTCTATATACAGTGAGTGCAAATGAAGTAAGATTAGGGAGGTAAGGCAATACATAGGCCGTAGTGGCGAAATAATTATGCCATGTTTATGCCATGCTTGGTTCACTATGAGCAGCCGAATACACAGGAAGTCGAAAAGTATCAATTCTACCAACGAAATTAAAATGAGCTCGCTCTAGACTGTGGTTTCGATCATTTTTATGTTTATGACAAAAACGTAATGTTGTTAATATAGTAACTACTATATGCTGTGGCAAAGCCAGGGTGAAATCCCTTTAAGACCCACAACATCGGCTCTGACCTAGGATATTGGCTCATGTGTGTGTGTGGGGGGGGTTTCTTAAACTAGTTTGATTTGAATGATTATTATAAGTGACAAGAAATCATTAGATGGAATTATCCCTGGGCTCTGAGTCTTTGTATGGCTCAGCACACAACCTGTTTTTTTTTTACACAGATGTCATTTTTTCCTGTCTTATGAAACGTAAAAAAACAGGTAACTTTATCTCAAATAGTCCGTCTCTGTCTCTGGAAAGGAGGCCTAATGGTTTCCAGATGACCAGTAGAGTATTTATGAAAGGAGAGAGGCCAGTGATAGGATGTAATGTTCCATTGTGCATAAATTATCTAACCGGGCCAGGCTTGTGTGGCTTGGCTGGGGAGGATCTGTGTGTGTGGTGGGATATGTGGCATGTGTGTATGTGTATGCGTGCGTGTGTGTGGAGGTTTAACAGGTTGATACTAGCTGCTATTTCAGGATCTGTACCTGTTCATCTAAAACTAGGCTTCCATCTGTTGGCCATAAGACCACTTTTGTCTTCCCTACACCAAGTTCATATGGCTCTGTTAGGTACAGTATGTAAGTTACGTATGTGAGTGACTGAGTAACTGAGTGAGTGTGGGTAGGCTATAAGTGTGTGTGACACAGATCCTTGCCAATAGGGCATCAGTGGAAATGTGCCTGGTTTCAGGCTAAATTGTGGATGGGGTTGATTATTGACAACTATGAAGTGGTCAGAAATACAGAGTATTCTGGTCTCTCCAAGATGAGATTCTTGAAAAGAAAAACAGTGAGGGGGAAATCCACCCACTATGACGGTGCAACCATTGGAATAGTGAAATGTTGACAACAGAACAGGAGTCCTGTATTTACATTGTCCGTTCCCTAATACACTCTAAGATGACCCTACACAGTTCATATAAAATACAACATACTCTGTGATATTCCAGAAGGATAACATTAACCATTCATTTGCTGATTCATATCCAAGCTAATAGAAGTGGACACGTGTGCAGCATGCCAAATTACATATCGTCACGCTGTATCAACAGAGCTCTGGTGCAGAATTCAGATGTTCCATACATACTTTCTTCTTTTATTTGAGAAAAAAGGCAAGGGAATCATAATGCACAGCTGTTCTACATCGATCTACCCATGTGCAGTTTGATTTGTTAGGGAGAAGCGTAATGGGCTAAAAATAGAGCTGTTAATTTACCCAAGACCTCTGGTAGAGAGAATATCTTTGTTTCTGACAAACAAATGCATGTGAGACATTTGGGGGACTCAGTTGTAATATAATAATAATAATATAATAATATATGCCATTTAGCAGACGCTTCTATCCAAAGCGACTTACAGTCATGTGTGCATACATTCTACGTATGGGTGGTCCCGGGGATTGAACCCACTACCCTGGCGTTACAAGCGCTCTCCTGCGCCTCTCTTTTGGATCATTGATATACTTCACACTGGCGGTCTAAGTTTCAGCGCCAAGAAACAAAAAGTGGAACAGTAACTGTGAGAACTGTTTCTGGGGAGGAATACATAAAAAATGACTGAAAGACTTCCAAAATGTCCACCCCATGTGTTTATTATTACCCCTTCTACATATTTCCAGAATCAGACCTCCTCCGACAATAGTCCCACATCAGTAGCTCCAGCAGAATACTCTTGATTGATTTACAAGTTGCTGTGACAAGGCCATATAATAACCCTTGACATTCTCTCTCCCTCTCTCATTTTCTCTCACACTTGTTTTTTCTCCCTCTTCTCTCCTCTCCTCACACTCACATACAAACTTGCACAAGACTGCTTGACACACAAATACTGTAAAAGAAAAAAAGAGTGTGAGTTGCCCCCATGCAAATTCTCTCCATTACAATGCAGTTAGTTAGGTGCAGTTAGTTAGGTTGAGTATTATGCAGGTGGTAGTGCATGTTTTTGGCTTTATGTACTTTAATTATTGTTTAGAGAAGGGTGAACATCTCCACTCACCACCTGCTGGACAAAAACTGGTTGAGTCAACATTGTTTCCACGTCATAAAAATACAATTATGTGATGACGATGAATCAATGTGGAAAATTGATTGGATTTGCAAAATATCATCAAAGTAGGGGAATATTTTTTCCCCCAACCTTTAACCTATATCAATGACGTGACATTTATTTTCTGATTTCACGTTGAATTCAACCAAATGTAAATCAAAACTAGACATTGAAATGACGTCTGAGCCCAGTGTGCAGATGTTCTCTTTCTCTCCCAGCAGGCTGATCCCTCTGAACCACCTGAGACGCTACTCTACTGATTGGCTAATTCTCCTCAGGAAATGGAAAACAGATGCTACTGTTTCTATATTGAATTTTTAGGTGAGGTAGAGTATCTCCCATCATTTTGGGACGTGTTCAAGAGCGATATTATATTGGAACTGAATCTGGTCCATGGGGTCCACTGAATGTACGTACGTTTTATCTCTGGGGTTCATTGAAATGTTTCTGTTTGGCTTATATTCCGAGTGTTGTTTTAGAGAGAGTCAGAATATTATTATATTATTATTATATATAGTGAGAAAGAGAGAAAAAGAGAGAAAGCAGGAGGAAGTTTGAGGTCTATTCCATGAGACTCTTGAAACTGTGGACAGTATTTGCGGTCAACTGACCCTGAGCCTGTCTCCCTCTGCGTGCCTCATCATGTGTCTCATGAATGGACTGAGCAAGTGCCAGCCAGCCCTACTCCCTCCTTGTATGTTGTGCCTGAAATGGGTCGTTGCGTTTTAATTGCTGCCACCAATGCAACCCCAGAAACCAGGCTGACCACACAAATCATAATTTCCTGTTTATTAGTTTGGACATATTTTATCATGGCTTTAAACATGATGAGCTCACTAACTCAACAATGGAGAGTCTTCCAATTGCAAAAATATTATTTAAAGATTTTTAAAAATCACAAGCTGTCCAGATTTGGAAGAAGGCTGTGTTAAATTTCCTTTAGACAAAGTAAATAAAGGCTTACTCTTCCATTTGGGTTCCAGTGGTCACTTGACTTTATTTAAGTGGACTAGTGGAAAAAATAAATGTTGGACTGTGTTATTTGTGGGGGGAAAGGGCTCATATAACAAGGGTAGTAAAGGAGCACTTCACTGCATTCAACCTCCAAGCTCAGACAGAGCCAAGAAATGTATTTGATCCCACCAAATCTTGACAAGAAAAGCATCTGTGTTTTTCATCAAATATAATGGTACATACTGTTTGCCAAGGCTACCTTGGTGAACGCTAGGCGTCACCTACTAGTTGGCATGTTGTTGTTGTCATTGAATAGAACAACACGTGTTGAGCCAAAAGCAGACACTGCCAGGCATTGTTGAGGTGTTGAAACTGAAATAACTGATCTAGGCTTGGTCTCACTGTCAGCTGGTTTTGATAAAGAAAGTGTAACGTAAATATGTTTGTCATGCATTTAGAATTCACAGGGTGTGTTAGGAAGCAATACTACAGGTTGCAAGGGAAGGATCTATGGCGTTAATCAAGTTCATTATCAAGTGATTCCACTTCACACCACCAAGGCTGAGGCCCCAAGAGGAAGAGTGGGGATTCTCATTGACAAACCCCTTCTGTCATTCACACTCATTCAGTGCCGCTACCCCTGTTGACTTGGACATACTGTACTGATATGGTTCAGCCGGATTGTAAACATTGAGAGGCACATGCACGCGCACACACACAAACACACACACACCAGATCATCAATTACACATACAAAAAAGTATGGTGAGTGACTGATTGAAATTTACAGAATGGTTGCCTGGAGGAAAATGGGGGAGGGTCATGCTTTTTCAATTTCAGTCAAGGGGATTTTTAAAATCTAGGCCAGAGCAGGGTCATGTCATTTGTAATTGATGAATGTTCAATATTTCTTAGTGTTTTAGAGTTAGTTGCTTATTAGGCTATATATTGATGTGTGCCCAATGCCGCCACTCATGTCTGATCTTCCGCTGGGCGCACAATATCAAGTGTGATTATAGGCTATTTAGTGCGGTCTCAATCAAAAGATCCATATCCTATAGGCCATAGGCTACGAAGTACATGCTTGGAGAAGCACAGAGCAAAGTTATATTTCTAAGATAGCTGCTGGGATGGTGTAAATACAACTGGACTGCATTACACACTGCATTGGATATTCCAGTCCTAAGCCTCTGCCTGCTCTGCTCTTGATGATCAAAAACGTTGTGTGTTGCCTAACCAATGGCTGTGCTGTGTAGGCCTAAGGTGGCAGTTCAGGAGAAGAGTCAAAGACTGCTTCCAAAAATAATTATTGATAGCACACCATCTTGCACTCAGACTTGCCTTTAGCCTATGTTCTGTTCAGTTTGAGAAGGAGAGCTCGAAGATGAGAAGGAGAACCGAAGGACAACAGAGTTATTGACCTCACAATAAGCCTGATTTGAGTGACTTACATTGTGGTGCTGAAACTGTCATGTTTTGTCTTATATTGTCTTCTCATTTTGCTTTTCCTTCTGTTCGTTTTCCCCCTGCTGGTCTTTTTAGGTTCGTTCCCCTTTTTCTCTCTCCCTTCCTCTCTCTCTTCTCTCTATCGTTCCGTTCCTGCTCCCAGCTGTTCCTATTCCCCTAATCAATCATTTAGTCTTCCCACACCTGTTCCCTATCTTTTCCCCTGATTAGAGTCCCTATTTCTCCCCTTGTTTTCCGTTTCTGCCCTGTCGGATCCTTGTATATTGTTCACCGTGCTGTGTCTTTGTATCGCCCTGTCGTGTCGTGTTTCCCTCAGATGCTGCGTGGTGAGCAGGTGTCTGCGTCTGCTACGGTCAAGTGCCTTCCCGAGGCAACCTGCAGTTTATTATCGAGTCTCCAGTCAGTTCTCGTGATTACGAGTGAAATTGTTTTTATGCTTTATTTACCGCTCCGATTTGTCTAGGAGTATTGCTATTTCCTTAAACTGGATTAAAGACTCTGTTTTCGCCAAGTCGCTTTTGGGTCCTCATTCACCTGCATAACAGAAGGATCCGACCAAAGAATGGACCCAGCGACTACAGACGCTCGTAACACTGCCGTCGAGATCCAAGGAGCCATGCTCGGCAGACACGAGCAGGAATTGTCTGCTGCTCGTCATGCCATGGAGAACCTGGCCGCTCAGGTTTCCGACCTCTCTGGACAGTTCCAGAGTCTTCGTCTCGTGCCACCTGTTACTTCCTGGTCTGTCGAGCCTCCGGAACCTAGGGTTAATAACCCACCTTGCTACTCCGGGCAGCCCAAGGAGTGCCGCTCCTTTCTCACCCAGTGTGATATTGTGTTCTCTCTCCAACCCAACACATACTCTAGAGAGAGAGCTCGGGTTGCTTACGTCATTTCACTCCTTACTGGCCGGGCTCGAGAGTGGGGCACAGCTATCTGGGAGGCAAGGGCTGATTGTTCAAACAATTACCAGAACTTTAAAGAGGAGATGATTCGGGTTTTTGACCGTTCAGTTTTTGGTAGGGAGGCTTCTAGGGCCCTGGCTTCCCTATGCCAAGGTGATCGATCCATAACGGATTACTCTATAGAGTTTCGCACTCTTGCTGCCTCTAGTGACTGGAACGAGCCGGCGCTGCTCGCTCGTTTTCTGGAGGGACTCCACGCAGTGGTCAAAGATGAGATTCTCTCCCGGGAGGTTCCTTCCAGTGTGGACTCTTTGATTGCTCTCGCCATCCGCATAGAACGACGGGTAGATCTTCGTCACCAAGCTCGTGGAAGAGAGCTCGCGTCAACGGTGTTTCCCTGCTCCGCATCGCAACCATCTCCCTCCTCTGGCTCAGAGACTGAGCCCATGCAGCTGGGAGGTATTCGCATCTCGACTAAGGAGAGGGAACGGAGGATCACCAACCGCCTGTGCCTCTATTGCGGATTTGATGGACATTTTGTCAATTCATGTCCAGTAAAAGCCAGAGCTCATCAGTAAGCGGAGGGCTACTGGTGAGCGCTACTACTCAGGTCTCTCCATCTAGATCCTGTACTACTATGTCGGTCCATCTACGCTGGACCGGTTCGGGTGCTACATGCAGTGCCTTGATAGACTCTGGGGCTGAGGGTTGTTTCATGGACGAAGCATGGGCTCGGAAACATGACATTCCTTTCAGACAGTTAGACAAGCCTACGCCCATGTTCGCCTTAGATGGTAGTCATCTTCCCAGTATCAGATTTGAGACACTACCTTTAACCCTCACAGTATCTGGTAACCACAGTGAGACTATTTCTTTTTTGATTTTTCGTTCACCTTTTACACCTGTTGTTTTGGGTCATCCCTGGCTAGTATGTCATAATCCTTCTATTAATTGGTCTAGTAATTCTATCCTATCCTGGAACGTTTCTTGTCATGTGAAGTGTTTAATGTCTGCCATCCCTCCCATTTCTTCTGTCCCCACTTCTCAGGAGGAACCTGGCGATTTGACAGGAGTGCCGGAGGAATATCATGATCTGCGCACGGTCTTCAGTCGGTCCCGAGCCAACTCCCTTCCTCCTCACCGGTCGTATGAATGTAGTATTGATCTCCTTCCGGGGACCACTCCTCCTCGGGGTAGACTATACTCTCTGTCGGCTCCCGAACGTAAGGCTCTCAAGGATTATTTGTCTGTGTCTCTTGACGCCGGTACCATAGTGCCTTCTTCCTCTCCGGCCGGGGCGGGGTTTTTTTTTGTTAAGAAAAAGGACGGTACTCTGCGCCCCTGCGTGGATTATCGAGGGCTGAATGACATAACGGTTAAGAATCGTTATCCGCTTCCCCTTATGTCATCAGCCTTCGAGATTCTGCAGGGAGCCAGGTGCTTTACTAAGTTGGACCTTCGTAACGCTTACCATCTCGTGCGCATCAGAGAGGGGACGAGTGGAAAACGGCGTTTAACACTCCGTTAGGGCATTTTGAGTACCGGGTTCTGCCGTTTGGTCTCGCCAATGCGCCAGCTGTTTTTCAGGCATTAGTTAATGATGTTCTGAGAGACATGCTGAACATCTTTGTTTTTGTCTACCTTGACGATATCCTGATTTTTTCACCGTCACTCGAGATTCATGTTCAGCACGTTCGACGTGTTCTCCAGCGCCTTTTAGAGAATTGTCTCTACGTGAAGGCTGAGAAGTGCTCTTTTCATGTCTCCTCCGTTACTTTTCTCGGTTCCGTTATTTCCGCTGAAGGCATTCAGATGGATTCCGCTAAGGTCCAAGCTGTCAGTGAGTGGCCCGTTCCAAGGTCACGTGTCGAGTTGCAGCGCTTTCTAGGTTTCGCTAATTTCTATCGGCGTTTCATTCGTAATTTCGGTCAAGTTGCTGCCCCTCTCACAGCTCTTACTTCTGTCAAGACGTGTTTTAAGTGGTCCGGTTCCGCCTAGGGAGCTTTTGATCTTCTAAAAGAACGTTTTACGTCCGCTCCTATCCTCGTTACTCCTGACGTCACTAGACAATTCATTGTCGAGGTTGACGCTTCAGAGGTAGGCGTGGGAGCCATTCTATCCCAGCGCTTCCAGTCTGACGATAAGGTTCATCCTTGCGCTTATTTTTCTCATCGCCTGTCGCCATCTGAACGCAACTATGATGTGGGTAACCGCGAACTGCTCGCCATCCGCTTAGCCCTAGGCGAATGGCGACAGTGGTTGGAGGGGGCGACCGTTCCTTTTGTCGTTTGGACAGACCATAAGAACCTTGAGTACATCCGTTCTGCCAAACGACTTAATGCTCGTCAAGCTCGTTGGGTGTTATTTTTCGCTCGTTTCGAGTTTGTGATTTCTTACCGTCCGGGTAGCAAGAACACCAAGCCTGATGCCTTATCCCGTCTTTTTAGTTCTTCTGTGGCTTCTACTGATCCCGAGGGGATTCTTCCTTATGGGCGTGTTGTCGGGTTGACATTCTGGGGAATTGAAAGACAGGTTAAGCAAGCACTCACGCACACTGCGTCGCCGCGCGCTTGTCCTAGTAACCTTCTTTTCGTTCCTGTTTCCACTCGTCTGGCTGTTCTTCAGTGGGCTCACTCTGCCAAGTTAGCTGGTCATCCCGGTGTTCGAGGCACTCTTGCTTCTATTCGCCAGCGCTTTTGGTGGCCGACTCAGGAGCGTGACACGCGCCGTTTCGTGGCTGCTTGTTCGGACTGCGCGCAGACTAAGTCAGGTAACTCTCCTCCTGCCGGTCGTCTCAGACCGCTCCCCATTCCTTCTCGACCATGGTCTCACATCGCCCTAGACTTCATTACCGGTCTGCCTTTGTCTGCGGGGAAGACTGTGATTCTTACGGTTGTCGATAGGTTCTCTAAGGCGGCACATTTCATTCCTCTCGCTAAACTTCCTTCCGCTAAGGAGACGGCACAAATCATCATCGAGAATGTGTTCAGAATTCATGGCCTCCCGTTAGACGCCGTTTCAGACAGAGGTCCGCAATTCACGTCACAGTTTTGGAGGGAGTTCTGTCGTTTGATTGGTGCGTCCGTCAGTCTCTCTTCCGGGTTTCATCCCCAGTCTAACGGTCAAGCAGAGAGGGCCAATCAGACGATTGGTCGCATACTACGCAGCCTTTCTTTCAGAAACCCTGCGTCTTGGGCAGAACAGCTCCCCTGGGCAGAATACGCTCACAACTCGCTTCCTTCGTCTGCTACCGGGTTATCTCCGTTTCAGAGTAGTCTGGGTTACCAGCCTCCTCTGTTCTCATCCCAGCTTGCCGAGTCCAGCGTTCCCTCCGCTCAAGCGTTTGTCCAACGTTGTGAGCGCACCTGGAGGAGGGTGAGGTCTGCACTTTGCCGTTACAGGGCACAGACTGTGAGAGCCGCCAATAAACGTAGGATTAAGAGTCCAAGGTATTGTTGCGGCCAGAGAGTGTGGCTTTCCACTCGCAACCTTCCTCTTACGACAGCTTCTCGTAAGTTGACTCCGCGGTTCATTGGTCCGTTCCGTGTGTCTCCCAGGTCGTCAATCCTGTCGCTGTGCGACTGCTTCTTCCGCGACATCTTCGTCGCGTCCATCCTGTCTTCCATGTCTCCTGTGTCAAGCCCTTTCTTCGCACCCCGTTCGTCTTCCCTCCCCCCTCCCGTCCTTGTCGAGAGCGCACCTATTTACAAGGTACGTAGGATCATGGACATGCGTTCTCGGGGACGGGGTCACCAATACTTAGTGGATTGGGAGGGTTACGGTCCTGAGGAGAGGAGTTGGGTTCCGTCTCGGGACGTGCTGGACCGTTCACTGATTGATGATTTCCTCCGTTGCCGCCAGGATTCCTCCTCGAGTGCGCCAGGAGGCGCTCGGTGAGTGGGGGGGTACTGTCATGTTTTGTCTTATATTGTCTTGTCATTTTGCTTTTCCTTCTGTTCGTTTTCCCCCTGCTGGTTTTTTTTTAGGTTTGTTCCCCTTTTTCTCTCTCCCTTCCTCTCTCTCTTCTCTCTATCGTTCCGTTCCTGCTCCCAGCTGTTCCTATTCCCCTAATCAATCATTTAGTCTTCCCACACCTGTTCCCTATCTTTTCCCCTGATTAGAGTCCCTATTTCTCCCCTTGTTTTCCGTTTCTGCCCTGTCGGATCCTTGTATATTGTTCACCGTGCTGTGTCTTTGTATCGCCCTGTCGTGTCGTGTTTCCCTCAGATGCTGCGTGGTGAGCAGGTGTCTGAGTCTGCTACGGTCAAGTGCCTTCCCGAGGCAACCTGCAGTTTATTATCGAGTCTCCAGTCAGTTCTCGTGATTACGAGTGAAATTGTTTTTATGCTTTATTTACCGCTCCGATTTGTCTAGGAGTATTGCTATTTCCTTAAACTGGATTAAAGACTCTGTTTTCGCCAAGTCGCTTTTGGGTCCTCATTCACCTGCATAACAGAAACTTGAAGCAGCACAATCAATCAGAAATTAACAGGTCATGGTGCTGAAAGTAGGCAAAGTAGGCACTGATTTCGCATTGGAGAAATATAATAAGATGAACACATAGGCCCCTCTCTCTGTCCATTACAGTCATTTTGGTCATTTGTGTGGTATTAAAATAGTTATTAGGTAGAATTGCATGAAATGTCTATAAAATGTCCCGGACCTGCAAATATGGTGAAAGATTTATACAATGCTTTTACTATAAAGAAAATCTTTCCACCCTACTCTTGTCTACAGTGGTCTGTCTGCAAACCCACAACCTTCTGGTCCACAGCCCTGTATGCTATCAAAATGACTGTATTGCCATGTAATGCTTCCAGGATGAAGAACAGTTTCTAAAACTGCATATCGAAGGCTCTGGTCTGTCCAAGACATGAGGGTAAAGGGTAGACATGTTCTCTGCTATCCACTTCGTTTAAATTATTATTTGGGGTATAGGGGAAGATCACTTGTTTTTTTAAGCATTCAGGGAGGATTTAGGCAAAATATATTTTGCTGAAGGGAGGGCCATCCATCTTCATTTCAGAGAGGTCTGATTTTTTTCCATGTAACCCTTATTATAAATGTTCACTCCCTAAAATTTAGGCGGCCAAGGCTGTGTGGAGGGGGATGTGTAGGGAGTAAGGTTTGTGTGTGTGGCTTCTGACAAGGGGGGGGTCAGAAGTTGTGAAAGCGGGTACATGCCATGCAAACAGCCCTATCCCACGGGAGCTCTAATCTGGTGAGGGGTGAGGAGGAGATGGAGAGAAATAGTGAGAGACAGAAAGTGAGAGCAAGAAAAGGACATAACATCTGATGCCTGGTGCCCCATGGGTCCCCAGCCAGACATCCTATCCCCACACACCACTTATACAACTGCATGCACACACACACTGGCGTGCACACACACACTGGCGTGCACACACACATGCATCCCACTCACAGATGCCCAGATACAGACATCAAGATGTCCCCTTTATTCCATTCCACCTCTGTTTTCTTTTGACTGTCTGAATCCATCGTTGCATATTTCTCTATTGACATCAGGGGTGTGTGGAAATAAACTGCCTTAGCTTTGTATCACCAATGTTTGTCTTGGAAATGAGAAAGCAGCAACCTTTTTTTGGGACCCCCAACATTACTAGGGAAAGAAACAGTACTTTTCGACTGATGTCCCAAAAGTTGGATTTGTTTGGCGAGGCCTGTCTATTAGAAGTGTGGCCAAGGCATGCGATCGCAGACAGATGTTTTGGAGCCTCACAGGGCTCGCGAGATGGGAACACTCACAGTTGACTCACAACAGCAACCAGGAACTAAAGTTTTTTGTAAAGCAGTATTATTTATTTATTTATTTAATTATTTTTGTAAACAAAGACTGTATAATCACCAGGAATTGAGCTGAAAATCTGTTCAAATATATTCCGACAAAATAAGAAATGTGATAATGTCTCAATGTGATATGAAATAATGTCTCAAGATATGAAATGGTTGTTATTTTCAAATGCAATCTATTTTTGGGCTTAGATGTAGTCAACTTGCAGTGTACAAATTATAATAATTATGATCTGCAAGGAAATTGAGAGGGATGATTGTCAAATATAACATGAAAATCTACAGTAGAGACATGGAACCAAGTGCACTGAGTCACTGTAGAGATGGAGTAATGTGTTTAGAATAACATATTTCCACAGGGGGAAGGATTTGCCCTTGGTTCTGTCATGGTGTTGGGAGATCACATCAAGATTTATGTCTTACAATACAGAAGGCTAAAGTGAGATGTGAATTTAGAAATGTATTATCATTCTGCCATGCATCATATATACCTTAGAGCTGATGGGTGGGAAAAAAAATGCTTTTCTCAATCTCTTCACTGTTCTTTCCGGGGTTCAAGCATTTCAAACAGGGCCCCTATAATGACTTCTTCACAGCCCAGCACCTTTGCGGTGTGTATGAATTCAGTGTCTCAGCACATTACAAGGGACCTTTGCTCTCAACAGCAAAACCACCGCTCGTTGCCACAGCAGTGCCAACGGCCACGGGAGACTGGAATAGCCCACTACATTCAACCTCGCTCTCGCATTCCTGAGACCCACCATGACGTTCCGTCCCTCAGGCCCACTGGCGTGAAACCCACAGCACTGTGGCAGAGTTATGTCCCATGGCTGTACCATTAGAATTGAGACTTATTCAGACCTTTATGGGGGGCTGTGAGTAAACAAACACCCCATGTGTTTCCTCCACCCCCCTGTTCCTCCTCCATGCCCACTACTGTATATTTGGGGCATTTAAGGTAGGCCCCAAAGCAGTGGCATAGGGGTGTGAAGATGGCAACAGGGTGTAAGGTTGGCTGGCAAGTGTTGATTCGTGGACTGGAAATTCACCAGGGCACTAGTTGAGGCTTAGCCTAGCAGCTGGGATGCTGGGCTAGAGAGGGCGCTCATGGGACTTGGCTGAAAGAGTGTCCTCTTGGTGGAAATACAGTACATCCTCTTCAGGATGATGTTCATCCTTATCAGTTGTGCCCTTTCGATGGGCTCTCATCAGTCAAGAACATAATGTTTTATGGAAACGTACACCTGATTACATAAATGCTGATGATACTGTTATTTACTGTTGTGCCTCATCTCTTACAAAAGCTTTCCAGCACATGCAAACTGCTTTTTATACTGTTCAACATACCTTGTGTTAATTGAAGCTTATCCTCAATACTGACAAAACTAAACTAATGGTGTTTTCTAAAGCAAGAAATAGACCTCTGAACCTTTCACCTATTACTACCTGTCAGGGCAAGGAGATTGAGGTTGTAACCTTATATAAACATCTTTAATTAATTGATGACGGCCTCTCTTTTAAATTGCATATTCAACAACTTACAAAAAAATTGAAGCTGAAATTGGGATTTTATTTTAGGAATAAGGCCTGTTTTTCTTTTGAAGCCAGAAGGAGGCTAGTGTCAGCTACATTTATGCCTTTACTAGACTATGGGGATATTTTATACATGAATGCTTCCGCTCAGTGTTTGAGATCAATTGACACTCTTTACCATGGCACTTTGAGATTTATTTTAAACTGAAAAACCCTTACGCACCACTGCACTTTGTATACCAGGGTTGGCTGGCCTTCTCTAGTCACTCGTAGACTCAGTCACTGGTATACCTTTATTTACAAAGCCTTTTTATTTGTGCATTTTTATTGCTCAGAAATGTGGTGGGTACTCTCTTCGTTCGCTGGACTTTATCCTGCTAACTGTTCCAAATGTCCGAACTGAATTTGGTAAAAGGGCTTTTATGTACTCTGCGCCATCGTCTTGGAACACCTTACAAAATACTTTTAAACTGGAAAACTTGTCCCGATTGGTGTTTTTAAATCAGTGATGAAGGATTTTGAGGCTGATTCCCTGACCTGTTAATGTTTTTAATTTGCTGTTTTATACTCTTGTGAATTCAATGGTTTTTACTAGATTACTTGTAGTTTTTCATGTTGTCTGTCTTTAAGTTTTTTGTAATGACTTGGTGCTGCCTATCTTGGCCAGGGCGCTCTTGAAAAATAGATTTTAATCTCAATGAGCCCTTCCTGGTTAAATAAAGGTTAAATAAATAAAAAATGTGTTGAGAAACAAAGCCACACACACAAAATAAAGTGTTTTGTGGAAGACTGGACATTGTAGACATTTAAGTCCATATATTCACTAGGCTTACAGCCCATTTGCTGATGGTGTGAATATGTGTTGGTAACACTTTAAAAAATGGTCTAGTAATATTATGAATAAAGCACATTGTATTATTGATTAATTTATACATTTGTATTATACATGAAAACTATACAAATAGCATTTGTTTTTGTAACTAACCACAAATAATAATATAATAAAATATGTAGCATATAGCAGACGGGTGGTCCCGGGAATTGATGTAACATCTGCTTCCAACTCACACCCTCAAACACGTAGATCCCCTGAACGCAGCTCACTTTCCAACCCACTTTCCAGCTCACACTCTCAAACACATAGATCCCCTGAACACAGCTCACCTTCCAGATCCCAATCACCTGAATTTAAATCACCTGTTCACACACCTGTATGTCATTATCACACAATATTTAGTTCAGTTCTTTGTACCCAATCACTGTGAGGTATTGTTTGTTTTGTGACACACGTCTGTCAGAGTTCAGTCTGTGATTTACTACAGGGATGCAGGCCCATGTTGACTCCAATGCTTCCCAAAGTTGTTTCAAGTTGGCTGGATGCTCTTTGGGTAGTGAACCATTCTTGATACACACGGGAAACTGTTGAGCATGAAAAACCCAGCAGCGTTGCAGTTCTTGACACAAACAGGTGCCCCTGCCATCTGTTACCATACCCTGTTCAAAGGCACTTGAATATTTTGTCTTGCCCATTCACCCTCTGAATGGCACACATACACTATCCATGTCACAAGGCTTACAAATCCTTATTTAACCTGATTAAAGTGGGTGTAAAAAGTGACCTCAAATATGGATAATAGCTTTCACCTGGTTAATCTACGCCATGGAAAGAACAGGTGTCCTTCATGTTTTGTACACTCAGTGTAAGTGATAATGTACAGCTGTTACATTTTAAGAGTAAAGGTATTTTCCCAGTGCCATGTATCTTTTGGAAGTGAAAGCATGGGTACTACAAGTGCAGTACAGACCAGCCTTGTCTTGTAAGCAGGAATTGCTGCTCAAGTCTTTCCGAAGGTCAGAGTCAGACTGTGATTGCTGAGTGGTTGTATCATCACGTCGTCTGGGGCTTTTTTGTCAGGTGTGGCTTTGGCTTGGCAGGATGTTACATCATAGGATGAGTCATGCATGTGTGTTTCTAGCCGTCTGGCCTATCAAGTATGCAGTGAATTTCCTTTGGAACCCCCTGTTCCTCAAGCATCTCAAACACCAGCTGGGAGTGTCGTCTTGTGTCACTGTCAGCATCTATTCTCAGTGACTGTCTGTTTCCATTGAACACTGATTGACCTGAACTGTTCTGTAGATACAATCAGAGCTCTTAGCACTGCAAAAGGCCTGCCACTCAATGCACTGAAGTGCTTGTACTTCACATGTGTTATCCATTCCCCTTCTGGTACAGCAAGAAAGTGGTTGGGGGGATGATACTTAAAATATCTAAATAGAACGTACACAAAGGGCAAAGATGATTTAACACTATTTTGAAAGATTGTATGAGTGAGTATGTGTGCTTATGTGTGAGAGAGAGTATGCAAGAATAGAGAGTGAATGAGAGGGGCTCTGTAGGGATTCAACTAATTATCTAATTTGCAGGTTATTCCGGGGACTCGATCTAGCATTTGCTGTGCAATTGGGTGTCCTGAAATCGATTCCCAATGCACTGCTGACTGCAGCCTGTGGGATTGGGGAATCTAGGGTTATCTGGATGTCACTTCTGCACAAGGGTATGGTCTTACGTAACTGCAAAGCCAAGTATCCCCCTGAGTACACACTCTAGCAAAGATGAAAAAATAGGAATTGTGCCATTCTAAAAACATCTGATTCCCACTCCACACCCTTTATAGACATCCATTTGTTGCTGCAATTAACTAAGCCGCCGATAACACCCACGGAGTACCTTTGGAAGTGGTTTGAAGGAGATGTGACTGAGAGTTTATTTGAGAGGTGATTCCCGGTGCCTGATTCACAGTGGCCCCTGCTTCCTCTCCAAACAGGGTAAATCTATGGCATGCTGATCAGGCTGGCTAATCATGAGTTAGCAAGCCACCAGACAGGCTGAAACTAAAATGATCTATAGTCATTCAGACACAAGTCGCCTGCGTTATTTTTGGCAAACCACAGGAAGTTTGTCAGCAGTCGGATGACTGAAATTGGTAAGACAAGAAGGGGGTTAAAGGATCCTTTCTGTCCGGATGATCCCCATAAACAATAACACTCTTTGATACATCCTCCCTCTCTTCTCTCCTTCATTTCCTAGGCCAGTAGTTTACTAGGGGTAAGTTGGATGCAGTGTGAGAGAGAAAGCATGTAAATTAGAGGGAAGAACGGTGGAAAGCAACTGCCAATGAGGCAGTGGGTGTGAGAGACACAAAGGTCTCATTGTTACATTTGCTACAAACATTGCCAACTGGGCCCGTATGGGCAGGATGGACAGAGGGTTATGAAATCTGCCAATATATACGCCTTCCTGCACCAAACGTCACTTTCAGCAAGAAAAAAGGAATCATTGTTGTTAGGATTTGGATTGATATACTCAAACCAGAGGTTTGTTTTGGGGTCAATACAGCAATAGGTCGGAGGTCAAGAAGACATACATGTCTCTGAAGCCAGTGTGATTGAATATCTGTCGTCTGAAAGCTATTCCTATAATTGAAAAAGAGAAGAGAGTAATTTGAATTGCCCGAACTACACAATGTGAATTTCAGGTTCCCATCCAACATGATTGTTTACTCAGCTAAACATATACAATATACAGTAGGCGTTCATCTCATCTCTCCAGGTCTAGGTCTACAATTGTGTTATAATATTTGGGTTCTCCATTATGTAATATCTGCTCTATTCCTTTTGAATACGTTTGACCTTCACCAAGTCCTGTACAATCACCAATCACCATTTCTGTCTGGGAGGTCCTTTAAATTCAAAGCCCACTGTCTGTATTGTAGATCTATGATTGCATTTGAATGAAGTACTGTACACCCTCCATCAGTGCTTAGTTATAACCCTCTAAGACGTTTTGTCAATACATTGAATTTAAATCATTATGGATTTTGTTATTGTCTGAAATATGTCAACATGTACTGCAATATAATTAAAGGTTTATTAAAGGGATGTTGCTAACCGAAATGATCTTGGAGGAACATATAGGGTGACCACATTTAAAATACCCAAATGCGGTACAACAGGATGCCACATACACACACACAAATAAATCTCCCTCCCATGCATGGTGTATTGCAAATGTTTAAGGTGCCGGAGGCCAATACAAATGTAAATGACGTCATCATTTCTCAACATTTCTACAGACAGAACGTCATTATAGGAATATCATTATAGGATATGCATAAAATACATCCTCCAACTGTCTGCCTATGCCCACACACATACTTGGAGCTAGGAACACAAGCATTTCACTACATCCGCCATAACATCTGCTAAATATGTATGTGACCAATAAAATTTGATATTGTCTCAATATTTTTATGTTATTTTTAATACCCTCAAGCACCAAGATAGACATACCTCAATACAAAATAGGCCTATGCATCATCACTGACAATGGTGAATGATAATTCTTCACATTTTCCCTGTAAAATGTCCCAACTGCATGTGCCTGACATTCAGTGTCATGTTAATATGCATATAGATCTTCTTGAGTTACAGTTTTGTGAGCAAAGTAGAGCAGATAGTGTTAACAAACTAGGCTATATAGCCTTCCTGTTTTTGTTTGAATCCAAGCACATTCTGCCAAGTGGTGCACGTTGTTGAGTTTTGGCCGTACGATATATCATAAAATCTATTAAGAAATTAGGTGGTGTTTTGGTGTAACAGTAAGGTTATATGCTTTTATATTTGGTTCTGTTATGTAGAATACTAATTAATCATTATGTGCTATTCTAAGACCTTGATTCAGCCTTGATCTAACTCTACTAAAAGAGCACCATTGTGAGAAGTAGGGGCTCAGGCGGTTAGGTGGGGGCTCTCAGAGTGAGTTTTTGCGCTACAGAGTAAAGTTCCTCCCGCTGTTATTGAAAAACCTAAACACTCGGTTGATATATTATCGAATATATATTTTAAAAACTACCCGAGGAATGATTATAAAAAACGTTTGACATGTTTCTGTGGACATTATGAAGAGTATTTGGAATTTCTGTCTGCGTTGTCGTGACTGCTCTTTCCTGTGGATTTCTGAACATAACGCGACAAACAAACGGAGGTATTTTGGGTATAAAAAGAATCTTTATGGAACAAAAGGAACATTTGTTGTGTACCTGGGGGTCTCGCGAGTGAAAACATTAGAAGATCATCAAATGTAAATGGTTAATTGGATTGCTTTTGTGATTTTCGTGACCAAGCTTCCAGATGCTAAGTGTACATAATGCTATGCTAGGCTATCGATAAAATTACGCAAACGCTTGGATTTCAAATGCATAATTTCAAAATCTGAGACGACAGTTGGATTAACAAAAGGCTAAGCTGTATTTTGCAATATTGCACTTGTGATTTCATGAATATGAATATTTTTTGAAATATTATTTGACTGTTGCTCTATGCTATTCAGCAGTTGCTGACGAAAATGATCCCGCGACAGGGATGGGTAGCGTCAAGAAGTTAAATGGTTCCAGTCTGCCGTTGTTACCCATGTATACGGGTAACAATCTAGCTACATTTTCAGATATTGTGATTGCACCAGAGGGGAAGGCTACCATCTTATCGACTCTTAACCAACCATGCTATTTTGTTTGTATTTCGTATTGTTCGTAACTTGATTTGTACACAATGGTGCTGTTACCATCTCTTATGACCGAAAAGAGTTTCTGGACATCCGAACAGTGATTGCTCACCTCAAACTGGATGAAGAGTTCATCTTCAATGAGTCAGACGGGACACCTGACCAGGCCCAGATCCCCCTTATTCGCTGGAGAAGGAAATGCAGATTTCGCAGAAAAAGATCAGGGTGCCTTGTGAGGATTATGCGACGAGAGGCAAACCTGCCCATGCCTTCCGTCCTGCTAGCTAAAGATCAATCGCTGGAAAATAAATGGGACGAACTGAAAGCACGTTTATCCTACCAAAACACTGTAATATTCACCAAGTTGTGACTGAACAATATATATTCACTGTAATATTCACCAAGTTTTCACCAAGTTGTGGCTGAACAATGACATTAAGAACATAAATCTGGCGGGTTATACACTCTATCGGCAGGACAGAACAGCAGCCTCTGGTAAGACACGATGCAGGGGCCTATGCATATTTACAAACAACATCTGGTGCATGATATCTAAGGAAGTCTCAAGGTTTTCCTCACCTGAGGTAGAGTATCTCATGATAAGCTGTAGAGCACACTATCTAAGAACTAGAGAGGTTACATCTGTATTTTTCATAGCTGTCTACATACCACCACAGACCGATGCTGGGACTAAAACCGCACTCAATGAGCTGTATACCGCCAAAATCAAACAGGAAAACTCTAATCCAGAGGCCGAGCTCCTAGTGGCCGGGGACTTTAATGCAGGGAAACTTAAATCAGTTTTACCTAATTTCTATCAGCATGTTAAATGTGCAACCAGAGGGAAAAATTCTAGACCACCTTTACTCCACACACAGAGACACATACAAAGCTCTCCCTTACCCTCCATTTGGCAAATCTGACCATAATTCTATCCTCCTGATTCCCGCTTACAAGCAAAAAATGAAATTGCATGCTCAGGGTGGAGGTCCGACTAAAGGATCCGCTTCGGGAAAGACGTATTCCTGGTCGTAATGATGGTAAGTTGACATCACTTTTATATCCAATAGTTCTTCCCGGATGTATGTAATAACCCTTGAGATTTTCTGGGCTAACAATGTAAGAAATTGTACATTTTCAAATGCTTTATTCTCTAAGGACCTGAAGCGAGGTGACCATCTATGTCGACGCCATCACCTCAGGAGGTTGAAGAAATTTGGCTTGTCATCTAAAACACTCACAAACTTTTACAGATGCACCATCGAGAGCATCCTGTTAGGCTTTATCACCGCCTGGTAAGGCAATTGCACAGCCCTCAAATGCAAGGCTCTCCAGAGGGTAGTGCGGTCAAAACAATATATCCCCGGGGACAAACTACCTGCTCTCCAGGACACCTACAGCACCCGATGTCACAGGAAGGCCAAAAAGATCATCAAGGACAACAACCACCAGAGCCACTGCCTGTTCACACTGCTATCATCCAGAAGGTGAGGTCAGTACAGCTGCATCAAAGCTGGGACCGAGAGACTGAAAAACAGCTTCTATCTCAAGGCCATCAGACTGTTAAACAGCCATCACTAACATAGAGAGGCTGATGCCAACATACAGACTCAAATCTCTGGCCACTTAAATAAATTTACTTAATAAAGGTATCACTGGTCACTTTAAAAATCATTTAAGAATGTTTACACATCCTATATTACTCATCTCATATGTATACACTTTTCTATACGATCTACTGCATCTTGCCTATGCCACATGCCATCACTCATCCATATATTTATATGTACAGTTGAAGTAGGAAGTTTTCATACACTTAGGTTAGTGTCATTAAAACTTGTTTTTCAACCACTCCACAAATTTCTTGTTAACAAACTATTGTTCTGGCAAGTCGGTTAAGACATCAACTTTGTGGATGACACAAGTAATTTTTCCAAAAATTGTTTACAGACAGATTATTTCACTTATAAATCACTGTATCACAATTCCAGTGAGTCAGAAGTTTACATACACTAAGTTGACTGTGCCTTTAAACAGCTTGGAACATTCCAGGAAATTATGGCATGGCTTTAGAAGCTTCTGATAGGCTAATTGACATCATTTGAGTCAATAGGAGGTGTAGCTGTGGATGTATTTCAAGTCCTACCTTCAAACTCAGTGCCTCTTTGCTTGAGATCATGGGAAAATCAAATGAAATCAGTCAAGACCTCAGAAAAAAAAGTGTAGACCTCCACAAGTCTGGTTCATCCTTGGGAGCAATTTCCAAACGCCTGAAGGTACCACGTTCATCTGTACAAACAATAGTACACAAGTATAAACATCATGGGATCATGCAGCCTTCATACCGCTCAGGAAGGAGACGCGTTCTGTCTCCTAGAGATGAATGTGCAAATCAATCCCAGAACAACAGCAAAGGACCTTGGAAGACACTGGAGGGAACAGGTACAAAAGTATCTATATCCACAGTAAAACAAGTCCTATATCGACATAACCTGAAAGGCCACTCAGCAAGGAAGAAGCCACAGCTCCAAAACTGCCATATAAAAGCCAGACTACAGTTTGAAGCTGCACATGGAAATCAAGATTGTACTTTTTGGAGAAATGTCCTCCGGTCTGATGAAACAAAATAGAACTGTTTGGCTATAATGACCATCGCTATGTTTGGAGGAACAAGGGGAGGCTTGCAAACCGAAGAACATCAACCCAACCGTGAAGCACAGGGGTGGCAGCATCATGTTGTGGGGGTGCTTCGCTGCATTAGGGACTGGTGCACTTCACAAAATAGATGGCTTCATGAGGAATGGAATATTTTGTAGATATATTTGAAGCAACATCTCAAGACATCAGTCAGGAAGTTAAAGCTTGGTCGCAAATGGGTCTTCCAAATTGACAATTACCTTAAGCATTCTTCCAAAGTTGTGGCAAAATGGCTTAAGGACGACAAAGTCAAGGTATTGGAGTGGCCATATCAAAGCCCTGACTTCAGCCTATAGAACATTTGTAGGCAGAACTGAAAAGGTGTGTGCAAGCAAGATGGCCTACAAACCGGACTCAGTTACACCAGCTCTGTCAGGAGGAATGGGCAAAAATTCACCCAACTTATTGTGGTAGGCCCACCAATTTAGACAACTGTGTGTCAGATAAGTGTCATCTATTAATTTTTAAAAATGTATGAAATATTTTTATCTGGACACAATCTGTTTTTTATATGGCTACTATGCAAGTATCCATTTCACTGTACTGTTTACACCTTCTGTATCCTGTGCATGTGACAATTCAACTGTTCATTTGATTTGATATGGTATGTGTTTACCAGAGACAGTCATGTGAAGAACAATATGACCTGCACCAAAGTCAGAGTTAGGATATAGGCCATGGACTAAATAAAGTGTGTTTTTACCTGCAGTCTTTCTAGGTTACTACTTTCAGCACTTTTAGTCTTGAAATATTTTGTTGTTTACTACACTAATCACTCTGTTTGGTAAATGCCTCACATGCGAATCCTTAAGGTGATGGGTGGGGCTAAGGCTTAAGAGGGTGTGAACTATGCTGAATGGGTGTAGACAAAGAAGAGCTATCTAGTAGGTGACCCAAAACATTTTAGGGTCATTTTCTCAACAGTGGTTTTACAAGTTTATCAACTTTCAAAGCAGAATTACTGTCCCATTGTTCTTCAACTGCAGTGTCTGATATAGCATTTTATAGCTCGGAGTCTATACTTTTATCCAAAGTAAAAAAAAAACACTGTTTCAAATTTTGCTACATAAGCCCGAATTGAGGAGGTCGGTCAAAAATGTCCTCTCCAGAATGGATTTGAGAAATACTGTATGATTGGTTGATGATAGGCCTATGGCATTGGCCTAAGTCTCGTCTTGCGCAGAATATCAGATCTCAACAACGATTGGAGACATATTTAACATCACCAGTAGGCTAGACTACCACATCCTTATGATAACTTTATATATTTTCATAAGGGTAAAGTGGCTGCAAGAGACAGGTTGGGATGTCTGACTGAAATATGGTAAAAATCTACTTTTTTTCTAAATTAGTGGTGTTTGAATTCATTGATACAATGCGGGACCTGATTGTTTGGTTGCGTGACGTGAGACAAAGGGCCAAAATGCAGCACTGTCTGGGACAGTCTGGGACATGTGGTCACCCTAGGAACATTCAATATTACACTAACTGTATAACATATCTCTGAGACACCGAATTTACGACTTTGTAATGAATGCGTTTGCGTCATGTCAGGCGTTCTGTAAGCAGGCGTTCTGTAAGCAGGCGTTCTGTAAGCAGGCGTTCTGTAAGCATGCCGGAGACTAGAGAAAACATTTTGGTTCAGCAAATAACATTTCTAAATGCTTCGGCTTGGTCGCATTCCTCTCTTTAGCACAAAGACACAACAAAGGCCGATGTGATCGTCCAATATCCTCTCTAGCACCCTAGGAACAGTACAGGGCGCATTACATTAACCGCAGGAGCGTCATATGTGTATAATATCCAGGAATGGAAAGTGTTTCCCCGAAGTGAGTAGAAGGTAAGTTCCCTTCTGGCTCACAGTTCGTCTCAGCACTGTTTTCAATCGACCTAAAGGCATACTATAACACAAAAGCATACTGTGTGTCTTCTTTAATCAAATCATTTTCCATATTAAATCTCAGCCTATCTTTCAGTGCAATCCTAATATGATTTCCAGTAAAAGAAACAATGTCTCCTTAAATATGTTTTTTCATAGATCCTATCCACAACCCTATAAAACTCCACAGATAATCCCAATGAAGCAGAATTTGGGAAGTGGGACTATTCCCAGTTACAGTTACCCACCAGGGTGCATCCATGTTAGCCTGCCATGGAGAGCCCAGTCACAGACACACACTGACAATAGGCTACTGAAATACTGACAGACACGTCACATATGTGTCGCCGCCTCAATTCGGGCTTATGTAGAAACATTTTAAACAGTGTTTTTTACATTGAATAAAAGTAGAGACTCAGAGATAGAAAATTGTATACCATACACTGCAGTTAAAGAACAATGGGAAAGTAATTATCTTTCGAAAGTAGATAGTCCTGTTAACCTCCCTTTGGGGAAAATGAACCTTGAATGTTTTGGTTCACCTACTGAAGAGCTCTTCTTTGTCTACACCCATTCAGCATCGGTCACACCCTCTTAAGCCTGAGCCACACCCATCACCTTAAGGATTTGCATGTGGCATTTACTAAACAGAGTGATTAGTGTAGTAAACAACAAAACATTTCAAGACTAAAAGCGGTGAAAGTAGCAGCCTACAATAAGGAAAACTGCAATTAAAAATACACATATCTAGTAGTTGGCCTATGTCCTAATCTGATGTTGTTCTTCACATTACCGTCTCTGGTAAATACACACTATATCAAACCAAATCAAAGTAAAGGTGGTGTAGAGTTTTTGTCCCCTCTGGTTGCACATTTAACATGCTGATAGAAATTTGGTAAGACGAATTTAAGGTTCCCTGCATTAAAGTCCCCAGCCAATATGAGCGCCGCGTCTGGGTGAGCGTTTTCCTGTTTCCTTATCGTGGAATACAGCTCATTAGTGCCAGCATCAATCTGTGGTATTATGTAGACAGCTATGAAAAATACAGATGAAAGTGTGGTCTACAGCTTATGATGAGCGCATCTGGGTGAGCGTTTTCCTGTTTCCTTATCGTGGAATACAGCTCATTAGTGCCAGCATCAACTGAAAAATACAGATGAAAGTGTGGTCTACAGCTTATGATGAGACTGTCTACCTCAGGTGAGCAAAACCTTGAGACTTCCTTAGATATCGTGTCTTACCAGACGCCGCTGTTCCATCCTGCCGACACAGTGTATAACCAGCCAGCTGTATGTTGATAATGTTATCGTTCAGCCACGACTCCGATTTTATTTTCCAAAGATGACATGTTTGCTTGCAGAATGGATGTCAGTGGGGGTTTATTCGATCGCCTACAATTTCTCAGAAGGCAGCCCGCCCTCCGGCCCCTTTTTCTCCACTTTCTCTTCTTGCAAATGACGGGGATCTGGGCCTGTTCCCGGGAAAGCAGTATGTAATTCATGTTGGACTCGTCGGACTCATTAAAGGAAAAAAAGGATTCTGCCAGTTCGTGGTGAGTAATCACAGTTCTGATGTCCAGAAGTTATTTTCGGTCATAAGAAACAAAAGCAGCAACATTCTGTAAAAAATAAGTAAAAAATTTGTTACAAACAGCGCAACAAGCAAAAAAAACACAATTGGTTAGGAACACGGAAAACGTCAGCCTTCTTCTCTGGCGCCATCTAACTTGTTTTGCCAGTGTTGTGTCGAGTCACAGAGGTTCACACTGGCAAAAAGTGGCAAATCACTTTTTCCAAATGATCTGTCGATAGCGCCTGCGATAATTCAGGGCATCAATGATGTTTGGAAAGGAGCAAAACAACTTCTGAAGTACTCGATGACTAACGGCGCAGTAGAAAAGACTATCAACACGTACTGAGCAGCTCACATTATAAACAGAAGCATTCTACATGGCAGACCAATCCAAACTCTCCTCTCCTGGCATGTCCCAGCCAAACATGGCTAGCGGGACGGTTCCTGCCTTTTCCATGACTAAACCAACTAGGCTCGTAATTTAAATGTTTTATTTGGATTTACAGATGGAATACAAGTTTGTTTTTAAGGCACATGTAAGTTCACATGTTCCAGAAGGCATTTCAGCCAAAAATGCATTTTGATAAAACATGTTTACGTTCAAATGCCTCTTCTGTGAAGTAGTGACGTGCGACATACGCCCAGTTTCCTGAAACGAGTCACATATTCCAGGCATGTAGGGTCCGAGATTTACATGTGATAAGGTCTGTGATTGGGGCGGTTTAGCATTTGCGCAATGGGGAGCCTCTTCCACGCAGTGGAATTACTTAAACTATGTGGAATGAATAGAAGGCCAAAAATGTTATATTAAACAGAAGAGCTCTATTTAAAAAGCAGGCATTGTGAGTAACATAAAACCTATTTGTCTGGACCACTTTGGAAAGGGCACCCATCATACTTGCGCTCAAAGTGTTTCTATATGCACCATGACGGTAGATATTACTTACAGTATAATGCTGCCGCTGTATGTTTTTATTAAGTGTATGGGAATCATACGCCATAAACATCTTCACTAATGTCTGTAGTGCTGGTAATCTTATTATTCAATTAAATTCTTAGAACTTTCCACATGTTCAAAATACTTACCTCCTTTTTGAATGGTTTGTCTCTGTATGTATGTATGTATGTATGTATGTATGTATGTATGTATGTATGTATGTATGTATGTATGTATGTATGTATGTATGTATGTATGTATGTATGTATGTATGTATGTATGTATGTATGTATGTATGTATGTATGTATGTATGTATGTATGTATGTATGTATGTATGTATGTATGTATGTATGTATGTATGTATGTATGTATGTATGTATGTATGTATGTATGTATGTATGTATGTATGTATGTATGTATGTATGTATGTGCTTAAAATGTGTGTGTCTATACGTGTGCGTCTTTGTCTTTGTCTTTGTCTGTACTGTGTGTGTGTGTGTGTGTGTGTGTGTGTGTGTGTGTGTGTGTGTGTGTGTGTGTGTGTGTGTGTGTGTGTGTGTGTGTGTGTGTGTGTGTGTGTGTGTGTGTGTGTGTGTGTGTGTGTGTGTGTGTGTGTGTGTGTGTGTGTGTGTGTGTGTGTGTGTGTGTGTGTGTGTGTGACCTTTAGTGAGAGCGAGCCAGTCCTCATTTCTGATCTGATGTTGCTGTGATTCAAGTCCTTGCGACATCACATCTGATGTAATCCTACTCTGGATTAGAGGACCATTCAAGCGCTCTCTCTCTCTCGCTGTGTGTGTGTATCTAGATGTACTCATGCATGTGTGTTACTGTATGACAGACATGAAGGAGTCTTGTTGAGGGTTTGACTCTATTATAGTAAGGTTTAGTATATTGTTAAGGTGTACAACATTGGCAGCGAAGAGCTGAATTGCAGTCAATCTAAAAAAACATTTTTCCATAAACAAATCAATGGTGAAAATGTTATATATAATATATTATTATATTATAAAATGTGTGATAAATGCCATTGTGAGGAAGGAGGGAGAGTCACGATCAGCCACAAATAGGTGAAAGCCACTAGAGCCTTGGTCAGGGACAGAGTAATACAGATTTGGACTTGGCGCAATGATGACTGTGGTCATCAGCACAACTTTTCTTTGTAGCCGGTAGCTAGCCAGCTCCTCCCTGACCACCACCAACCGGAGAGCTCACCATACATGGGTAATAGTCTGAAGTAGTACTCCCCAGCATCTGCAAACATCCTCTGCCATCTCAATTGTCCTCTCTGGGCTATTTCTTAGGGCTTCTCTGTTCAACCTCAACCTCGCATTTAAATGTAAAAATCCAGTTAGCCAGCTTGCTATCCAAACCAACCATCCAACCATTTGACTTGCTTGACAGTTTTGAAACACTGTGGTGGTTTCAGACAATAATAATTGTTTTGTCAATTCTTAAAACAAAATGTTTAAAAAATGCTATAAAAAAACAAATATGTACTGCAAAGAGATGACTCATAGCCTCCTCTCTGCGCTTCGCCCATTACATGTAAAGGAACAGCACTCTGCAGACATCACTGGAAGACAGAGTGCATTTGGAAAGTAATCAAACTCCTTCACTTTTTGCAAATTTTGTGAATTTTTACATTTATTCTAAAATTGATTAAATACATATTTTTTCAGTCTACACACAATGCCCCATAATGACAAAGAAACCCCTTTTTTTTGCACATTTATTCTCCCCCAAAAAACAGAACTAATACATTTACATAAGTATTCAGATCCTTTACTCAATACTTTGTTGTGTATGACGGTACAAGCTTGGCACACCTGTATTTGGGGAGTTTCTCCCATTCTTCTCTGCAGATCATATCAAGCTCTGTCAGGTTGGATGGGGAGCGTCTCTGCACAGATGTTCAATCGGGTTCAAGTCCGGGTGCTGGCTGGGCCACTCAAGTACATTCAGAGACTTGTCCCGAAGCCACTCCTGCGTTGTCTTGGCTGTGTTTAGTGTTATTGGAAGGTGAACCTATGCCCCAGTCTGAGGTCCTGAGCACTCTTGATCAGGTGTTATTAAAGATCTCTCTGTACTTTGCTCCATTCATCTTTCCCTCCCATCCTGACTAGTCTCCAAGTCCCTGCCGCTGACAAAACATCCCTACAGCATGATGCTGTCACCACCATGCTTCACCGTAAGGATGGTATTGGCGAGGTGATAAGCGGTTCCTGGTTTCCTCCAGACGTGAAGCTTGGCATTCAGGCCAAAGAGTCCAATCTTGGTTTCATCAGACTAGAGAATCTTGTTTCTTATGGTCTGAGAGTCTTTAGGTGCCTTTTGGTAAACTCCAAGCAGGCTATCGTGTGCATTTTACTGAGAAGTGGCCTCCGTCTGGCCACTCTACCATAAAGGACTGATTGGTGGAGTGCTGCAGAGAAGGTTGTCCTTCTGTAAGGTTCTCCCATCTCCACAGAGGAACTCTGGAGCTCTGTCAGGGTTACCATCGGGTTCTTGGTCACCTCCCTGACCAAGGCCCTTCTCCCTCGATTGCTGAGTTTGGCTGGGTGGCCAGCTCTAGGAAGAGTCTTGGTGGTTCCAAAATTCTTCCATTTAAAAATGACGGAGGCCACTGTTTTCTTGGGTACACTTCCCCAGATCTGTGCCTCGACACAATCATGTCTCGGAGCTCTACGGACAATTGGCTCATGGCTTGGTCTTTGCTCCGAAATGCACGGTCAACTGTGGGACCTTATATAGACAAGTGTGTGCCTTTCCAAATGTCCAATCAATTGACTTTACCACAGGTGGACTCCAATCAAGTTGTAGAAACATCTCAAGGATGATCAAAGGAAACAGAATGCACCTGAGCTCAATTTTGATTCTCAGGGTCTAAATACTTAAGGCATTTCTGTCTTTTATTTGAATAAATTTGCAAAATATTCAAAAATATCTGTTTTCACTTTGTCATTATGGGGTATTGTGAGTAGATTGATATGGAAAATGTTTTATTTAGAATAAGGCTGTAAAGTTTCAAAATGTGGAAAAAGTGAAGGGGTAAGAGCTGATCCAGTTTTTTTTTGGGGGGTTAAAGATTAAGATTTAAGGAGGATATAATGATTCATGATCTGTGCTTAGATAATAACCTTCAAGCTCCAGGACTGTTACAATCTGGGATGAGATTCCTCAATGTCAGTGGTCAACAACCTTTTCTGAGTCAAGATAACTTTCTGAGTCAAAATGCAAGCCAATATATATTGCTCAGATTTATTTACACATGACTATGCAACATTAACCAATTAAAAAGCAATGAGGTTTGTGCACTAGGCTATCAGCCCAACATATTATCATTGCATATTAACTACGCTTCTCAGATCATTTTGAAATTATATTTAAAAATAATTGGGTATGTCATCACACTGGTAATAGATCATTTGTTGTTTTACTTGTGAGGCACAGCTAAGTGAGCATAATAATGTGTTTCTTTTTTTTTACAAGACTGATGGACTGCATCAGTCTGAGAGGAGGGCGGGAGCAGAGGTGAGGCTGTCTTTCACCCAACTCACACTCCCTCCGTCCTCCTTCCCTCCACTGAGAAAAGGGGATACAGTCTTTCAGCTGCCTCATGCACCAATTAATGTTGTTACTGCTATGACCAGAGAAAGTGAAATATTCCTCGATATTAAAAAATTAATAATAAAAATGCAAGCTTATCAGAAGGAATACTTTGCTATACTCATTCAATGCAGCTGCAGTGCTGGTGGCTTATAAAGCTTATAGGCGTTGAACCAAGTGCTGACAGTGCAGAATAACAACTTCAACATGAACTTACTGTACACATAAAAACAGCAGCTCTTTGCTGTTTTTGTTGAGTCTCTAGTCATTTTTTAAAATGTTTTGAAATCTCACAGTATACACTTTGCTGTGGATTCAAGTTTGTTTTTACAGTCTATGGCTCGAGGAAACTGTGCAGACACAGTGATCTGAGCTATCTGATTTGTCAGTGGTAGGCCTATAGGTGCACTTGATTAGCTCTCTGGGCCTGCCGGGTAGGCAGAGTTCTACCTTCGGACACATGAAATGGTTAAAAATGGGAACACTTTGCCTTCCCGGCTTAGGGCTGCTGTCGCCCCATAGCACTAACTTCTGTCATCATGAAGTGCTTTGAGAGACTAGTCAAGGATCATATCACCTCCACCTTACCTGCCAGCCTAGACCCACTTCAATTTGCATACCACCCCAATAGGTTCACAGATGATACAATCTCCACACCACACACTGCCCTATCCAATCTGGACAAGAGTAATACCTATGTAAGAATGCTGTTCATCGTCTACAGCTCAGCATTCAACACCATAGTACCCTCAAAGTTCATAAATAAGCTTGAGGCCCTGGGTCTCAACCCCAACCCGTGCAATTGGGTCCTGGACTATCTGACGGGCCGCCCCCCAGGTGGTGAAGGTAGAAAACAACATCTCCACTTCGCTGATCCTCAACAATGGGGCTCCACAAGGGTGCGTGCTCAGCCACCTCCTGTACTCCCTGTTCACCCATGACTGTTGACCATGCACGCCTTTAACTCAATGATCAAGTTTGCAGATGGCCAAACAGTAGTGGGCTTGATCACCAACAACAATGAGACAGCCTACAGGGAGGAGGTGAGGGCACTCGGAGTGTGATGTCAGGAAAACAACCTCTCACTCAACGTCAACAAACAAAGGAGATGATTGTGAACTTCAGGAAACAGCAGAGGGAGCACCCCCCTATTCACATTGACGGGACAGCAGTGGAGAAGGTTGAAAGTTTTAAGTTCCTCAGCGTACACATCACGGACACATCACATCAGTACAGGTGCATCAAAGCTGGGACGAAGAGACTGAAAAACAGCTTCTATATCAAGGCCATCAGAACATTAAACAGCCATCACTGGAACAGAGGCTGCTGCCTACATACAGACCCAAAATCATTGGCTATTTTAATAAATGGATCACTAGTCACTTTAATAATAACATATCTTGTATTACCCATCTCATATGTATATACTGTATTTTATACCATCTATTGCAACTTGCCTATGCCCCTCGCTCATCGCTCATCCATATAATTATATGTACATATTCTTATTCCATCCCTTTACTTAGATTTGTGTGTATTAGGTAGTTGTAGTGGAATTGTTAGATTACTTGTTAGATATTACTGCACTGTTGGAACTAGAAGCACAAGCATTTCGCTACACTCGCATTAACATTTGCTTACCATGTGTATGTGACCAATAAAATTAGATTTGTGCACCTACCGCTAACAGTGCGAAATAAATTTAAAAAATAGGAACGCATTGCTTTATCGTTGGGTTTTTTCTGAAACGTTTGGTGATCGACTAGGAATGCCATGGACATCGAGCATTTGATCACGATTGACCAGTTGGTGACCACTGCTTTATGTTAACAGATTAGAGCCTAGCGCTAACGTTTGGCCGACAATCCCCTGTCTCTGGCGTCAGCAGGGAGGTTGATTTTGGCTCCATTTAGATTATGATGATGAATTATGGAGGATTTTACCCACAGAAGATAAAAGGAGATGATGGCTCTAGTTCCCTACATGTCGGTGTGTGTGTCTCTAAGTGTAAGTGTTTATGTGTGTGCACACGTTAGCTCGCAGTTCTGCAGCTGGACCATCAAAGTTCTTTGATTCCTATTTTTAGAAACATTCTGGGTTGTCCATCTGTAGATGCTCTACAGACTATCATAATATCAACTGAATTGAAAATAGCTAATTTCATCAATAGCAGCTGATAAAATGATGTGCTTGCCTCATAGAACCACTACTGCATACTATCCTTAAAATGGCACAAAAACTATTGAAGGATTAGTGAAGAAAATGTTACATCATCTCTATCCACTCAATGTGCAAACATGAAATTGGCTTTTTACTTTTTACAACCTTTAATATTTAGGTTGTTGGCTACCATAAGAAGGTGGATTTGGCTTCATGCGAAAATATAACACGGCATGCAATTCCCCAAGACACCAATATGCAAACACACATATGATGAAGAAATTTGCTTCCATATGTGTCTTCAAACCAGGCACGCCAGCAACACGGTCCATGCAAGTGGCAGGAGTTGGCCAGTATCCTTATTTTTTCTTCCCCCCAGTATTTTTTATTTGTAGACAGCTTAATAACCTGTCAGAAACATTTTCCATGGGAGACGGAGGTTAAGACATGAGATATGGCTTGCTCCAGGGAAGATTGCTACTGTTACGCCATGAGAAAACAAGGCCAAATGGGTTCACTGAGATGAAAATGAAATATTACTCAAAGGTCAAATTATATCATCTCAATATCAAATCATTTCTGAGTAACAATTAAGTACCTTATTTTTGACTTTTTTTAAAAACAATGATTGCCTGGGAGTGGTCTGAGTAGAGAGTAGAAAACTGAAAACTAGCTATTATTGACAGAGAGGTTTGGAACTCTTTCTTATTGGTCTATTAACTAATTTACCGGCTGGTAATATCACCAGACAGTCCAAAACTCAATCCCACCATAACAGACAACATTTTCAAACAGCTTTTACACTCAAATGGAATTATCATAATTTTAATGATTTCACAGTATTATTTCAATCTCAGTGTGGAAATATATATAAAACACAGGAAAATCACATTCTTTGACTGCACTGGGCCTTTAAGGGGGGAACATTGAGATAAAAAGGAAGTAGACAGAAAAATATCCACCATGATTTGGTATCTAATGATGAGGCTAGCCCATTATGAAAGTACAGTAGTCCTAGGCCAGCTGGCCTGGCCACTTCATCTGAAACAGTCACAATCAATGTAATCGGTGGGGGAGCTAAGGTAAGGAAAATGTGTTATTACATCAGAATATGACACCCGCAGTCGAAGATTATGAAATGGCCACCTTCACATGGCCAGAAAGGCTTCTGGAAAAGCACCACAAGGTGATTTACCTCAGACCAGGCAAGCAAGAAGGTGTTGGATGAACCCTGTCACTGGGAAGCTACATGTAGGAATTTATAATTCATTTACAAAAACACAAGGCTTTCTCAGAGGGATGGATGCGTTTTCCCTCATTTTCCCCTTTTCTCGCCACCACTCACTGTGTCCATTTTGGCTGCTGTGGGCATTAGGCTTCCTCTGTCTGCTGGGAGATAGGGAAGCATGTAAGTAGTCTGGGTAGACATTTGACTAGGTGTTCAGAAGTTTTATTGCTTGGGGGTAGAAGCTGTTTAGAAGCATCTTGGACCTAGACTTGGCTCTCCGGTACCACTTGCTATGCGGTAGCAGAGAGAACAGTCTATGACTAGGGCCTTCCTCTCACACCGCCTGGTATAGAGGTCCTGGATGGCAGGAAGCTTGGCCCCCGTGACGTACTGGGCTGTACATACTACCCTCTGTAGTGCCTTGCTGATCAGGCCTACCACTGTTGTGTCATTGGCAAACTTAATGATGGTGTTGGAGTCGTACCTGGCTGTGTAGTCATGAGTGAACAGGGAGTACAGGAGGGGACTGAGCACGCACCCCTGAGGGGCCCCTGTGTTGAGGATCAGCGTGGCGTAAGTGTTGTTACCTACCCTTACCACCTGGGGGCGGCTGACAGGAAGTCCAGGATCCAGTTGCAGAGGGAGGTGTTTAGTCCCAGGGTCCTTTAGCTTAGTGATGAGCTTTGAGGGCACTATGGTGTTGAACACTGAGCTGTAGTCAATGAATACCGTTCTCACATAGGTGTTCCTTTTGTCCAGGTGTGAAAGGACAGTGTGGAGTGCAATTGCATCATCTGTGGATCTGTTGGGGCCGTCTGCAAATTGGAGTGGGCCTAGGGTTTCTGGGACAATGGTGTTGATGTGAGACATGACCAGCCTTTCAAAGCACTTCATAGCTACAGACGTGAGTGCTACGAGTCGCTAATCATATAGGCAGGTTACCTTAGTGTTCTTGGGCACAGGGACTATGGTGGTCAGCTTAATGAAATAACAGGATGTATTTCAGATAATCACATAATATCCCTGCTGGATTGTAGCCATACTGTAATACAGCTAATGGTCTGTAATTTGGGAGCTGTAGTGGGTCCTGGTGGTTTACTTTGTCCTTGTGATGGTGACTGGGGTTATGGGTAATGAAAGACAATTGGACCACAGCTGCACTCTCCCAAAAACACCCTAAACGTACCCCTCCCACTCAACATTGACCACCGTGGCTGATTTCCCATCACCCCCTGGGCGCTGACAACTGACTCATAACATTGCGGTTTCCTCGCATCTACCCCTATGCCGTCTCCAAGACAACCAGTTATATACAGTAAACACTGAAGTGTCAAAACATGATTCACTGGGGATCTATGAAGAGCAGCGATACAAGGGGTCTGTAACTTGACTAATTTGACCACTTTTAGGAGTAATATGTTTATATATATTTTTCTGTCGGGTCGTAAGGGAGATTAATTGAACTAACAAGGGGGAAATGTCATGTTTTGTCATTTATTATCTTGTCTTGTCCCTGTGCTTCCCATTCTATTCGTTTCCCTCTGCTGGTCTTATTAGGTTCTTTCCCTCTTTCTATCCCTCTCTCTCCCCCTCCCTCTCTCACTCTCTCGCTCTCTCTTCTCTCTATCGTTCCGTTCCTGCTCCCAGCTGTTCCTATTCCCCTAATCAATCATTTAGTCTTCCCACACCTGTTCCCGATCCTTTCCCCTGATTAGAGTCCCTATTTCTTCCTTTGTGTTCCGTTCCTGTCCTGTCGGTTCCTTGTCTAGAATTCACCGTGCTGTGTTTGTGTATCGCCCTGTCGTGTCGTGTTTTCCTCAGATGCTGCGTGGTGAGCAGGTGTCTGAGTCTGTCTGGTTCAAGTGCCTTCCCGAGGCAACCTGCTGTTCACCTGCTGTTCAAGATCGAGTCTCCAGTTTGTCCTCGTCATTTCGAGTGAAAGTTGTGTTTTTTTGTTTGTATTTACTTTACTGGATTAAAGACTCTGTTTTCGCCAAGTCGCTTTTGGGTCCTCTTTCACCTGCATGACAGAAGGAACCGACCAAGGAATGGACCCAGCGACTTCAGACGCTCGTTACACTGCCGTCGAGATCCAAGGAGCCATGCTCGGCAGACACGAGCAGGAATTGTCTGCTGCTCGCCATGCCGTGGAGAACCTGGCCGCTCAGGTTTCCGACCTCTCTGGACAGTTCCAGAGTCTACGTCTCGTGCCACCTGTTACTTCCTGGCCTGCCGAGCCTCCAGAACCTAGGGTTAATAACCCACCTTGCTACTCCGGGCAGCCCACTGAGTGCCGCTCCTTTCTCACGCAGTGTGAGATTGTGTTCTCTCTCCAACCCAACACATACTCTAGAGAGAGAGCTCGGGTTGCTTACGTCATTTCACTCCTTACTGGCCGGGCTCGAGAATGGGGCACAGCTATCTGGGAGGCAAGGGCTGATTGCTCTAACAAGTTCCAGAACTTTAAAGAGGAGATGATTCGGGTTTTTGACCGTTCAGTTTTTGGTAGGGAGGCTTCTAGGGCCCTGGCTTCCTTATGCCAAGGTGAACGGTCCATAACGGATTATTCTATTGAGTTTCGCACTCTTGCTGCCTCTAGTGAGTGGAACGAGCCGGCGCTGCTCGCTCGTTTTCTGGAGGGACTCCACGCAGTGGTTAAGGATGAGATTCTCTCCCGGGAGGTTCCTTCAGATGTGGACTCTTTGATTGCTCTCGCCATCCGCATAGAACGACGGGTAGATCTTCGTCACCGGGCTCGTGGAAGAGAGCTTGCATCAACGGTGTTTCCCTGCTCCGCATCGCAACCATCTCCCTCCTCTGGCTCAGAGTCTGAGCCCATGCAGCTGGGAGGGATTCGCATCTCGACTAAGGAGAGGGAACGGAGGATCACCAACCGCCTGTGCCTCTATTGCGGAGTTGCTGGACATTTTGTTAATTCATGTCCAGTAAAAGCCAGAGCTCATCTGTAAGCGGAGGGCTACAGGTGAGCGCAACTACTCAAGTCTCTCCATCAAGATCCTGTACTACTTTGTCGGTCCATCTACGCTGGACCGGTTCGGGTGCTACATGTAGTGCCTTGATAGACTCTGGGGCTGAGGGTTGTTTCATGGACGAAGCATGGGTTCGGAAACATGACATTCCTTTCAGAGAGTTAGAGAAGCCTACGCCCATGTTCGCCTTAGATGGTAGTCATCTTCCCAGTATCAGATTTGAGACACTACCTTTAACCCTCACAGTATCTGGTAACCACAGTGAGACTATTTCTTTTTTGATTTTTCGTTCACCGTTTACACCTGTTGTTTTGGGTCATCCCTGGCTAGTATGTCATAATCCTTCTATTAATTGGTCTAGTAATTCTATCCTATCCTGGAACGTTTCTTGTCATGTGAAGTGTTTAATGTCTGCCATCCCTCCCGTTTCTTCTGTCCCTACTTCTCAGGAGGAACCTGGCGATTTGACAGGAGTGCCGGAGGAATATCATGATCTGCGCACGGTCTTCAGTCGGTCCCGAGCCAACTCCCTTCCTCCTCACCGGTCGTATGATTGTAGTATTGATCTCCTTCCGGGGACCACTCCTCCTCGGGGTAGACTATACTCTCTGTCGGCTCCCGAACGTAAGGCTCTCGAGGATTATTTGTCTGTGTCTCTTGACGCCGGTACCATAGTGCCTTCTTCCTCTCCGGCCGGGGCGGGGTTCTTTTTGTTAAGAAGAAGGACGGTACTCTGCGCCCCTGCGTGGATTATCGAGGGCTGAATGACATAACGGTTAAGAATCGTTATCCGCTTCCCCTTATGTCATCAGCCTTCGAGATTCTGCAGGGAGCCAGGTGCTTTACTAAGTTGGACCTTCGTAACGCTTACCATCTCGTGCGCATCAGAGAGGGGGACGAGTGGAAAACGGCGTTTAACACTCCGTTAGGGCATTTTGAGTACCGGGTTCTGCCGTTTGGTCTCGCCAATGCGCCAGCTGTTTTTCAGGCATTAGTTAATGATGTTCTGAGAGACATGCTGAACATCTTTGTTTTTGTCTATCTTGACGATATCCTGATTTTTTCTCCGTCACTCGAGATTCATGTTCAGCACGTTCGACGTGTTCTACAGCGCCTTTTAGAGAATTGTCTCTACGTAAAGTCTGAGAAGTGCTCTTTTCATGTCTCCTCCGTTACTTTTCTCGGTTCCGTTATTTCCGCTGAAGGCATTCAGATGGATTCCGCTAAGGTCCAAGCTGTCAGTGATTGGCCCGTTCCAAGGTCACGTGTCGAGTTGCAGCGCTTTTTAGGTTTCGCTAATTTCTATCGGCGTTTCATTCGTAATTTCGGTCAAGTTGCTGCCCCTCTCACAGCTCTTACTTCTGTCAAGACGTGTTTTAAGTGGTCCGGTTCCGCCCAGGGAGCTTTTGATCTTCTAAAAGAACGTTTTACGTCCGCTCCTATCCTCGTTACTCCTGACGTCACTAGACAATTCATTGTCGAGGTTGACGCTTCAGAGGTAGGCGTGGGAGCCATTCTATCCCAGCGCTTCCAGTCTGACGATAAGGTTCATCCTTGCGCTTATTTTTCTCATCGCCTGTCGCCATCTGAGCGCAACTATGATGTGGGTAACCGTGAACTGCTCGCCATCCGCTTAGCCCTAGGCGAATGGCGACAGTGGTTGGAGGGGGCGACCGTTCCTTTTGTCGTTTGGACAGACCATAAGAACCTTGAGTACATCCGTTCTGCCAAACGACTTAATGCCCGTCAAGCTCGTTGGGCGTTGTTTTTCGCTCGTTTCGAGTTTGTGATTTCTTACCGTCCGGGTAGCAAGAACACCAAGCCTGATGCCTTATCCCGTCTGTTTAGTTCTTCTGTGGCTTCTACTGATCCCGAGGGGATTCTTCCTTATGGGCGTGTTGTCGGGTTAACAGTCTGGGGAATTGAAAGACAGGTTAAGCAAGCACTCACGCACACTGCGTCGCCGCGCGCTTGTCCTAGTAACCTCCTTTTCGTTCCTGTTTCCACTCGTCTGGCTGTTCTTCAGTGGGCTCACTCTGCCAAGTTAGCTGGTCATCCCGGTGTTCGAGGCACTCTTGCGTCTATTCGCCAGCGCTTTTGGTGGCCGACTCAGGAGCGTGACACGCGCCGTTTCGTGGCTGCTTGTTCGGACTGCGCGCAGACTAAGTCGGGTAACTCTCCTCCTGCCGGTCGTCTCAGACCGCTCCCCATTCCTTCTCGACCATGGTCTCACATCGCCCTAGACTTCATTACCGGTCTGCCTTTGTCTGCGGGGAAGACTGTGATTCTTACGGTTGTCGATAGGTTCTCTAAGGCGGCACATTTCATTCCCCTCGCTAAACTTCCTTCCGCTAAGGAGACGGCACAAATCATTATCGAGAATGTATTCAGAATTCATGGCCTCCCGTTAGACGCCGTTTCAGACAGAGGCCCGCAATTCACGTCACAGTTTTGGAGGGAGTTCTGTCGTTTGATTGGTGCGTCCGTCAGTCTCTCTTCCGGGTTTCATCCCCAGTCTAACGGGCAAGCAGAGAGGGCCAATCAGACGATTGGTCGCATACTACGCAGCCTTTCTTTCAGAAACCCTGCGTCTTGGGCAGAACAGCTCCCCTGGGCAGAATACGCTCACAATTCGCTTCCTTCGTCTGCTACCGGGTTATCTCCGTTTCAGAGTAGTCTGGGTTACCAGCCTCCTCTGTTCTCATCCCAGCTTGCCGAGTCCAGCGTTCCCTCCGCTCAAGCGTTTGTCCAACGTTGTGAGCGCACCTGGAGGAGGGTGAGGTCTGCACTTTGCCGTTACAGGGCACAGACTGTGAGAGCCGCCAATAAACGCAGGATTAAGAGTCCAAGGTATTGTTGCGGCCAGAGAGTGTGGCTTTCCACTCGCAACCTTCCTCTTACGACAGCTTCTCGTAAGTTGACTCCGCGGTTCATTGGTCCGTTCCGTGTCTCCCAGGTCGTCAATCCTGTCGCTGTGCGACTGCTTCTTCCGCGACATCTTCGTCGCGTCCATCCTGTCTTCCATGTCTCCTGTGTTAAGCCCTTTCTTCGCACCCCGTTCGTCTTCCCTCCCCCTCCCGTCCTTGTCGAGAGCGCACCTATTTACAAGGTACATAAGATCATGGACATGCGTTCTCGGGGACGGGGTCACCAATACTTAGTGGATTGGGAGGGTTACGGTCCTGAGGAGAGGAGTTGGGTTCCGTCTCGGGACGTGCTGGACCGTTCACTCATTGATGATTTCCTCCGTTGCCGCCAGGATTCCTCCTCGAGTGCGCCAGGAGGCGCTCGGTGAGTGGGGGGGTACTGTCATGTTTTGTCATTTATTATCATGTCTTGTCCCTGTGCTTCCCATTCTATTCGTTTCCCTCTGCTGGTCTTATTAGGTTCTTCCCTCTTTCTATCCCTCTCTCTCCCCCTCCCTCTCTCACTCTCTCGCTCTCTCTTCTCTCTATCGTTCCGTTCCTGCTCCCAGCTGTTCCTATTCCCCTAATCAATCATTTAGTCTTCCCACACCTGTTCCCGATCCTTTCCCCTGATTAGAGTCCCTATTTCTTCCTTTGTGTTCCATTCCTGTCCTGTCGGTTCCTTGTCTAGAATTCACCGTGCTGTGTTTGTGTATCGCCCTGTCGTGTCGTGTTTTCCTCAGATGCTGCGTGGTGAGCAGGTGTCTGAGTCTGTCTGGTTCAAGTGCCTTCCCGAGGCAACCTGCTGTTCACCTGCTGTTCAAGATCGAGTCTCCAGTTTGTCCTCGTCATTTCGAGTGAAAGTTGTGTTTTTTTGTTTGTATTTACTTTACTGGATTAAAGACTCTGTTTTCGCCAAGTCGCTTTTGGGTCCTCTTTCACCTGCATGACAGGAAAGTTATAGCGGAGTAAAAACTGTTAGCATTGAGATGGTGGGCTTCCAGTTGGTCGTCTGCCAACCTTCAAAGTCTGGCTTTTCATTTATGTTTAATTTACAGACTGTTTACTCACCAACTCTCTTTCCACCTTCCATACATCAATATCTGAATAGAACCCAGTTGACAAGAGTCCATGTATAATCCTCCTTTACAGTATGGATGTGGTTGCTGTTTTGCTCTGTGCAACAAAAGATAATAGCCATTCTTTCATGACAATAACGAGCTAATATGGCTGTAGAACATCAAGTTGACATCAGTTTGACCAATTCAAAAACAAGTGAAAGCCCTCTGACAATGGAGACATATTCGAGCAATTGCGAAGTATAGGTGGAATGCTAAAAATGAAATTCTGACAATACACTCCAGGACACAATAACATATTCTCCAAAGGATGAAAGGCAATATGTTTTTTTTATGAAGCTCAGAGCATGTAGGGCAATGCAACGTTTTGGCATTACATGTCAAATTGGGATTTGGAACCGACTTGCTCATTGTCTTTCTACAGGCTGGCCCATGACATTTAACTATGGCAGATTGGGATATTTTTTTATGATAGGCAGTCTGACAATGTTTACCCCAATACCCTGTAATATTGTTTTTGTTGCAAACAAAGTGCTACTGCACAGGTACAAAGCTAATTAAATAAGTACAAGTGCAACCAAATATATTGTTGATTAACACATTTCCTCTTTCTTTCTTTGCATTCTTGACTGAACACCTGCCTGGGCATTATGCAGCTATGCAACTTTCTGTTCTCTATGAGCCCTTATTGTAGCCTAACCAGCCTGAACGAAGATGAAGTCATCCCTGACCCCTGTCTTGGCTGTCACCACGGAACTGAGAACCTAAGAGGCCTTTCACTCTCCAGGTCAGACAGAAACCTGTTTGCCCCTCCATCCGCATCCACATTCCTCAGGGTCTGTTAACTTCACATTCTTGACCAGCCTCTTAATGCCTCAGGGGACCTGCCCCACTGGCCCACCACCTAGCCATCCCGACCCCCATCCTCTCCCCCTCGTCTCCCATCCCTCTTCTCTGGGCTTGTGGTTAGTGATCCAACTACATAACCAGCTGTTTAAATATTGCAAATGCTACAGCTATCTCCATATTGTTTTTTTCTGGGCTATTTATACATCAGGGGCTGCCTGGCTAGAGATGGTGAAAGAGGGAAGTGAGGAACAGGGCTTTTATGGAAGATGAGAGTGTACACAGTAACTGTCAAGAAAGATAAATTGGGCAGCTCAATCAAATCATTCCTGTCAGCCAGACAATAACTCCATCTCTGATAGCCTCGTCAGATCCAGGATTGAACTGAACTCATCATGCATGCTATATTTACCGATAATGAGTGCGTGGCATTTCTCTTGAAACCTCATTGATAATGAATGGTACAGTAAACTTTACAGTTCACTGAGCAAACACCTTAATGCTGACCATATTTAATTGTGGTTAAAGATTAACCCCAAGCTTTTGCGTCATCCTCTTGTGAGCACTCGTGCTAAACTGATGTTTTCTTCAGAAAGGAACTTGATCTTTCTATCACGTTTTGTTATCCTCCATTTAATCACACACAGACAAATATTTTGAGTCACTGAATTACTAAAGTCAGGTAGTAATAATAGTTTGGGGGTACTTATATTTGAACTGTTACACACATGTTTTTTTTGCATATCGCAACTACCCCTGAGACAACCCGCAGGGAGTGGGGTCACGGTCACCATTGTACAGCGCCCTTGGAACAATTAGGTTTAAGTGCCTTGCTTAAGGGAACAGTGACAGATTCTCAACTTGTCAGTTACAGTACTGAAACCAGCAACCTTTCGGTTACTGGCCCAACACTCTAACCTCGAGGCTACAGCCGCTCTGGGTCTAAGAATGTAATGTTTTGGTAATTTGAAGCACTTAATAATTGACCAAATGTAGCTCTAGTCTTAGGCTATACCCCCTTCTAACAACTCAAACAAGTGTTTTGTGCGTGTGTGTGTGTGTGCACCTGGACCTGCGTGTGTGTGTGTGCACCTGGACCTGCGTGTGTGTGTGTGTGCACCTGGACCTGTGTGTGTGTGTGTGTGTGCACCTGGACCTGCGTGTGTGTGTGTGTGTGTGCACCTGGACCTGCGTGTGTGTGTGTGTGCACCTGGACCTGCGTGTGTGTGTGTGTGCACCTGGACCTGCGTGTGTGTGTGTGTGCACCTGGACCTGCGTGTGTGTGTGTGTGTGTGTGTGCACCTGGACCTGCGTGTGTGTGTGTGTGTGTGTGTGTGTGTGTGTGTGTGTGTGTGTGTGTGTGTGTGTGTGTGTGTGTGTGTGTGTGTGTGTGTGTGTGTGTGTGTGTGTGTGTGTGTGTGTGTGTGTGTGTGTGTGTGTGTGTGTGTGTGTGTGTGTGTGTGTGTGTGTGTGTGTGTGTGTGTGTGTGTGTGCACCTGGACCTGCGTGTGTGTTTTGTTGTGTCTGTATAACTTTTTGTTTTTAATTTGTTGTATTTATTTATTTTTTCAATCGTTAGTTTTATGTTGTTTTGTTGTTTAGTTTTTTATATACACTGTAAACCTCTTTGAAATGGAACTGTATGTTCTAGGTGTGTTAACCTGTCTGTGGAGTCTCATTATTGCAGTGTGCCATTTGTATATTTTCTCATGTCTGCCACAAAAATAAAAGCAGTGGAAAGAGCCCAATAATAACGTATTTTCTCTGTTGTCCAGACGCTAGATTGGACCAAGAGCCAATGAATAAATCCACTTATTCTCCCCCCTCAGGCTAGACTATATATAGCTCCGTCTGCATATGATTAGTTACGCTGTTAAAGTGAAAACACACCAAAAACGCTCATTTCCACCCACCAAGAAGAGAGAAAAAAATAACAACATATTTTCCATTCACACATCAAGGGCTAGACGGCATATATAAACTGAAAGCTAACATTTTTGGGTTTGTTTATTTTTCTCTGAAGTATTTCAAAAAAAGACTGGGTTAAAAATAACCCACTTTTACATTTTAAATTCGTCTAGATTCTGATAGAATGTTCATGTACCAAGGTTCATATTTGTGTTATTTAAGCCATTGTGTAAAATAGGTCATTTGTATCAAGTCAAATCCAACATTTTAAATTCTGACAGCACGGGCCTGAACCATTATGGCCTGTTGTTAGAGATGGAAAATGAATCTGCAAAGAAATATATTTTGTTCTCCAAGAGCATATGAATGGTGGTTTTGTTATGATTTAGCTTTGGCCATCTATGTAAAAAATATTTTTTTAAACTTGTGAAAAGCTCAAAATATGAGGTCAATAAAATTCCATCCTGGCCTCCAGGATTTGTCTGGAATGTGTCACTACTTGGATCGTAACTTTATCTCTGCACTTTTTACTAGCTTTGACAATTTCTTTGCAAATAACAACTTTTATATCGATTGAATATGTGAGTCATTAAACACATTCTCAGAAAAGACCAAAATACTACATTGTCCAAAAATAGGCATTTTCAGGACTTTTTAATAGTTACGGGCTTAGTTGTGGATTCTCTTCTTGCGTTGGCCTGGTGTTGGCCTATGGTCGCAGGTCTGTTTGTTCTGTCCTGCCAACTACTATGGTCATTGTAACGCCATAGGCGTTGGCGAGACAGCACAAACAGATCTGGGACCAGGCTAGGTATTATCCTGCCTAGGTATTATCCTGCCCCCCTCTCACATGACTATGGTGACACTATTTTCCAGAATGCCGCATCCACTACACTTAAACCTTTGGATCCAGTCTACCATAGCGCCCTTCATTTTATTACAGGTGACAGTTTTAATACTCATTACTGCATCCTGTATCAGAAGGTTGGCTGGACCTCACAAAAAGCCCGTTGATCACTTCATTACTCCTTTTTTTTACAAAGCTCTACTCCACAAGCTTCCAACATACCTCACTTCTCTGTTGAAATATAAAAATACAAGAGACCAAACTCGTTTGCAGGATTGGTTAACTCAAGGACCCGCTTATCTCCACAAGGTAAATCCACCTTAAGTTTTAATGCACCACAATTATGGAATACCTTACAAAACAAATGACACCTTGATTCCCTGCTGCCAATAGGGCAGTTTAAAACTCTGTTGTTAAATGAGTGCGCTGAAGTGTGCAGTTGTTTCAGTTCATTATTAAAACTTGTTATAATAACCTGATGTAATGTATTTAGGGCTGTTGAGTAGTTTATATTTTTGTTGTTGCTGTATTGGATGTAATTACTGTCCTCAGGGCACCATTTTAAATGAGACATTGGTCTCAATTGGGTTCCCCTGACTAAATCTAAGTTAATAAAACAAAAAAACATTCCTTCACTAGAAGGCTAATCAGCCCAGCCGTGCTGGTCAGTCCTGTTCCTTGAACCCAGGCATGTGGGTGAACACCCCAAGAGGAGGGAGGGACAGAGAGACTCACCCCAGGAAGCCAAGGATGGATATATTCACCTGGGAAGAGAAAATAACAACAAAGGAGAGGATAAGGAAGAGGAAGGAAGAAGTGAAACATATGACATTGAGGAGAGAGAAAGGAAGGACTAGAGGATGAAGACAAATGGAAGAGGAGAAGGGGAATATAGTGAAGAGAGATTATAAGAGGGCAAGAGAAGAAATAGGATGAAAATAGATCACGAGTGCAGGGGAGATACCTCAGAGATGGAAGAGGAGAGAGGGAAAATGGTAAATTGGTGAGAGAGAGGGCCAATGGCTTTATTTTAGCCTACCCAGACCCTCTTTGGTTCGGTCTAGTTGGCAGAGGATGACGCACAACAATACTCAAATTCAATTCAAGCTAGCGGGAAAAACGTGAGAGGAGTCCCAGGGTAGTAGAGTGATCTGCAGGCCCTGTGACTGGAACCCTAATGGAAGAAATGTAGACTGGGCAGCCAAGCGAGGAATAAACTCAGGGGAAGTAGAGTTGAAAAGCATGAGCTTTCTGTGTATGTGTGTGTACTACATCATGCATGGTCTAATTCAGCGGTAGTATGATTTCCTGTTAGAAATCATAACTCTTGTTTCTCTGAGTAACATGTTAAATACAGGGGGACTTAACACCATCTTTCATCTGTCAAGGACTTATTGCTTAAATGGCCAGGCATTGGATTTCCTGTTTGTTTCAGGGTCCACAAGGCTCTAGTGATAGCATTTATAAGGAAAATGAAAGCACTTGTATCATGGGTATTCCCCCCCCACCCTCCTCTATTCTTAAACTCTTGTATTCATGACCCCCTTCTTAAGGATACTTTATAGGAAGCATTAAGTGGAATCATTATCCTGGAATGTTTCGTAACTTTATTTCCTGGGGGAAACCATCCAGCCAATGTTTTGACAAGCTTTTAGGGGGGTTTCATAACTTTCTGACACATCATTGGTTGTTTTGTTCTCGATGGGGATTTAACATATTTTTGTGTTTGGATAGATTACAATAAAAGGGCACTCTTCTCATTACAGTAGATCCCTGGCCATGATGGCGTTGTCATGTAGGCACAGATCTTGGATTAGTTTATCCTTTTAAAAATGTAACCCTCCCATTAAGCACCATTTTGTTTTATATACACTACCATTCCGTGAAAACATACATGAAATGAGTTGCAAAATGAATAGGAAATATGTTGATCAGGTTATAAATAATGATTTTTAATTTAAATAATAATTGTTTCCTTCAAACTTTGCTTTCGTCAAAGAATCCTCCATTTGCAGCAATTACAGCCTTGCAGACATTTGGCATTCTAGTTAATTTGTTGAGATAATCTGAAGAGATTTCACCCCATGCTTCCTGAAGCAACTTCCACAAGTTGGCTTGGCTTGATGGGCACTTCTTACGTATCATACGGTCAAGCAAACCCACAACAGCTCAATAGGGTTCAGATCCGGTGACTGTGATGGCGACTCCATTATAGACAGAATACCAGCAGACTGCTTCTTCCCTAAATAGTCATTGCATAGTTTGGAGCTGTGCTTTGGGTCATTGTCCTGTTGTAGGAGGAAATTGGCTCCAATTTAGCGGTGTCCACAGGGTATGGCATGGCATGGCAAATGGAGTGATAGCCTTCCTTCTTCAAGATCCTTTGAACCATGTACAAATCTCCCACTTTACCACCACCAAAGCATCCTCAGACCATCACATTGCCTCAGATGGCGTCAAGCACTCCTCCAGCATCTTTAAATTTTTTCTGCATCTCACAAATGTTCTTCTTTGTGATCCGAACACCATAATTTGCAAATAAATTCATTAAAAATACTACAATGTGATTTTCTGGATTTTCTTTTCTCATTTTGTCTGTCATAGTTGAAGTGTACCTATGATGAATATTACAGGCCTCTCTCATCTTTTTAAGTGGGAGAACTTGCATAATTGGTGGCTGACTAAATACTTTTTTGCCCCACTGTATGTCTGTCCATAACACTTCTTTCCAATCTTCCTCTGTCCAGTGTCTGTATTCTTTTTCCCATCTTAATCTTTTATTTTTATTGGCCAGTCTGAGATATGGCTTTTTCTTTGCAACTCTGCCTAGAAGGCCAGCATCCCGGAGTCGACTCTTCACTGTTGACGTTGAGATTGGTGTTTTGTTTGCACTGTTCTGTGAAGGGAGTAGTACACAGAATTGTATGAGATCTTCAGTTTCTTGGCAATTTCTCACATGGAATAACCTTCATTTCTCAGAACAAGAATAGACTGATGAGTTTCAGAAGAAAGTTATTTGTTTCTGGCCCATTTGAGCCTGTAATCGAACCCACAAATGCTGACACTCCAGATAACCAACTAGTCTAAAGAAGGTAAGTTTAATTGCTTCTTTACAGTAATGAGCACAAAAGTTTTCAGCTATGCTAACATAATTGCAAAGGGGTTTTCTAATGATCAATTAGTCTTTTAAAATGATAAACTTGGATTAGCTAACACAACATGCCATTGGAACACAAGAGTGATAGTTGCTGATAATGGGCTCTGTACGCCTACGTAGATATTCCATAACAAATCAGCCGTTTCCATCTACAATAGTCATTTACAACACTAACCATGTCTACACTGTATTTCTGATCAATTTGATGTTATTTTAATGTAGAAAAAAATGGTTTTCCTTCAAAAACATGGACATTTCAAAGTGACCCCAACATTTTGAATGGTAGTGTATATATCTGATCAGTTTTACCTTCCTCCTACCCCTCTAGATGTTTCCAACTCAAGGCTGTGCAGAAACATAATCAGCGCCATGCAGAGTCAACACACTTCCCGCCTCTCACCTCCCCAGAGCCGCACACACTACACTGTACACTACTGAGGTCTGATCCCCATTAACCCTCCATTAAGCCTTACCACTGCTAATGACACCTAATGACCTAATGAGAGGCCTGGAATAGCACCAGGATCCCTGGCTTCATACCCTCCATACCATACTATTACAATCCCACCACAGAGCCACATGCCTGGGCTAGGAGCCTGGGCTAGAGACCCAGCCTACCTCTACCATGTGTATAAAAGCTAAGGGATAATGCAAAGCTCCTCGGGACTGGAAATAGCCCCTGTTAGAGGACCCCCCCCCCCCCCCTCCGCTTGCCTTTGGAAAGCTAGGGTGAAAAACATACTGTAACTCACTGATGAGGGCATGGGGAGGGGACAGAGGGATTTTGTCTTTCTAGGGAAGGGAGGTCAGGGGTCGGACTATTTTGTAACTGGGTGTATAGGGGGATTGGATGGAGAGATGGAAGGAGAGTGGGACTAAGTGGATGGATAAGGTCGACCCACTACAAATAGTGATCGTTACATACAAAAATGATGTACTACTGGTGCTTGGCAAATACTAGAACACAGCAACACAAGACACTCACCCTTTGTCTATCCTGTGTAGACCCTGTCTGGACCAGAGTGCATACCGTTCACATTGCAGAATTCTGCCTCTGTCTGATGGTTGTGATAATTCATTGACAGGTTGATAGTTGCACCAGACAAATACAAATGGATTCATAGGTGTGTGTGTGTGTGTGTGTGTGTGTGTGTGTGTGTGTGTGTGTGTGTGTGTGTGTGTGTGTGTGTGTGTGTGTGTGTGTGTGTGTGTGTGTGTGTGTGTGTGTGTGTGTGTGTGTGTGTGTGTGTGTGTGTGTGTGTGTGTGTGTGTGTGTGTGTGTGTGTGTGTGTGTGTGTGTGTGTGTGTGGGTTTGCGCGCACATGCGTGTGGGCGTGCATGAGTATGTATAGTACATGTTGGCATGCAAATCTCAGATGGACCATCAAGGTTATTTAATTGTTATTTTTAGAAACATACATCAAAACATTACAACTGCATTTATTATCTATCCTGTTGCCTAGTCACTTTCTTTGTAGTTATATGTACATATATACCTCAATTATCTCATAACCCTGCACATTGACTTGGTACTGGTACCCCATGTATATGTAAGTTATTATTACTCATTGTGTTTTTATTACTACTTTTATTATTACATGTTTTACCTTTCTATTATTTCTTTCTGTAACGTACTTTAGGCGTAGTGGGTGCGGAGTCAGGCGCAGGAAGCAAAAGGTACAGAACAATGTGTTATTCTGGCACAGAGAAAAATGGTCACCCAAATACCGGGCACACATACAAGACTGGCCCAAAACCAGGACCCAACCAGTCCGGAGGAAAAACAAAGGGAAACGCACTACCACAAACATACACAGAGGAAAAATAAGCCCAAAGAGCAGGCGGGCCTTACCGGCTTAAATAGCCCAACTAAAAACCTAAACAAGAAACAGGTGTAACCAATAAGACAAAACCAACGGAAAAGGGAAAAGGGATCGGTGGCAGCTAGTAGACCGGTGACGACGACTTCCGAGCGCCGCCCGAATAGGAAGAGGAGCCACCTTCGGTGGGAGTCGTGACACTTTCTCTCTGCATTTTTGGGAAGGGCCCGTAAGTAAGCATTTCACTGTTAGTCCACACCTGATGTTTATGAAGCATGTGACAATACATTTAGGTTGAAATTAGAAACATTTATTGTATAACTGGGAGTCTCGTGAGTGCAAACATCCGAAGATCATCAAAGGTAAGCGATTTAATTGATTGCTTTTCTGACTTTCGTGACCAATCTACTTGGCTGCTAGCTGTTTGTAATATTTTGTCTACTGAGAGAGATGTTCTTACATAAACGCTTGGTATGTTTTCGCCAAAAAGCTTTATTGAAATCTGAATGTATTCAACTGAAATGTTGAAATGTTCAAATGCCTTTGAACGGGGTATGGTAGTAGGTGCCAGGTGCACTGGTTTGAGTGTGTCAAAAACTGTAACGCTGCTGGGTTTTTTCCGCTCAACAGTTTCCTGTGTGTATCTAGAATGGATCACAATCCCAAAGGACATTCAGCCAACAGCAGGCCAGTGGTCGAAAACAAGTCATTGATGAACTAGGAGAAAGGAGGCTAACACAAATTGTGCAGAGCAACAGACAGGCTACAGTTAGTCAACTGGCAGTCCAGTATAACATAGGTGCCCAAAGACCCATAAAAGAATACGAAACTTATTGTACCTTGACACGAATGGGGTATGGCAGATGATGACCTTACAGAGTTCCACTTCTTTAAGCAAAGAAAAAAGAACCTGCGTTTGCAGTGGGCTAAGGAACAAAAACACTAGACATTGGGAAAAAAATCCTGGTCTGATGAATCCTAGTTCCTGCTGTTTCATGCTGATGGGACGACTAGGTTATAGTAACCTGGTCTCAGAGCATTTTGTATTATTCTGTTCTTAAATTCTGACACTCCATTTAGTTTGATATGTTACATTTCATATGGTATTTATTAATTTATGGATGTTCATCATCCATTTCGCATGATATTGTCATGTCGGCATAAATGGTCGGGAGACAGGCACAGCAATGCGTAATATGGGTTTTTATTTCCCAAATTACAGCATGCCGTGTAAAGGCACAAGAACGAAGACCAAACAAACACATATACAAAACACAGGGTTGAGACCCAAACAAAAGGAGCGAGGAGTACCTCGAATAAATAACACAAGCGCACATTGATACCACACGGGACGAGACCCGTAATCATCTGCGCAATACACATGGCACGAAAGCCAAAACAACACAGCACAGGTACTCACACGACCAACGGACATCGTAACAATAATCGACAGGACAATGGTGAACAAAAGGCACACTTGTACAATTACTAATCAAAGGGAATAGGGATCAAGTGTGCGTAATGACAGTTCCGGAGGGATCCGTGACAGATACGTTATGAAATACAATTCGTATATGTTATGAATTGCAAAATGTACAATATGTTTTATGAATCTGCAACTTATGATATGTTACGAATTCCAATTTGTTGTGGCTAACATTAGCTAGGTGAGGCAGCGATTGGCAGAGATTACAGCCTTGAGTCTTCTTGGGTATGACACTACAAGCTTGGCACACCTGTATTTGGGGAGTTTCTCCCATTCTTCTCTGCAGATCCTCTCAAGGTTGGAATGGGAGCATCGCTGCACAGCTATTTTCAGGTTTCTCCAGATGCTTGACCGGGTTCAAATCTGGGCTCTTACTGGGCCACTCAAGTACATTCAGAGACTTGTCCCGAAGCCACTCCTGCGTTGTCTTGGCTGTGTGCTTCAGGTTATTGTCCTGTTGGAAGGTGAACCTTTGCTCCAGTCTGAGGTCCTGAGCTCTGTGGAGCAGGTTTTCATCAAGGATCTCTCTGTACTTTGCTCCATTAATCTTTACCTTGATCCTGAGTAGACTTCCAGTCCCTGCTGTTGAAAAACATCCCCACAGTATGACGCTACCACCATCTTGATTCACTGTAGGGATGGTGCCTGGTTTCTTCCAGACCTGACACTTGGCATTCAGGCCAAAGAGTTCAATCTTGGTTTCATCCTACCAGACAATCTTGTTTCACATGGTCTGAGAGTTCTTTATGTGCCTTTTGGCAAGCTCCAAGTGGGCTGTCATGTGTATTTTACTGAGGAGTGGCTTCCGTCTGGCTTCTCTACCATAAAGGCCTGATTGGTGGAGTGCTGCAGAGATGGTTGTTTTTCTGGAAGGTATTCCCATCTCCACAGAGGAACTCTGGATTTTTTTCAGAGTGACCATCGGGTTCTTGGTCACCTCCCTGACCAAGGCCCGTCTCCCTCAGTTTGGCCGGGCAGCCAGCTCTAGGAAGAGTCTTGGTGGTTCCAAACTTCTTCCATTTAAGATTGACGGAGGCCACTGTGTTCTTGGGGACCTTCAATGCTGCAGACATTTTTTGGTATGCTTCCGCAGATTTGTGCCTCGACACAATCCTGTCTCTGAGCTCTACAAGCAATTACTGCGACCTCATGGCTTGGTTTTTGCTCTAACAACTAGAGAGTTGTGTGCCTTTCCAGATCATGTCCAATCAATTGAATTTACCACAGGTGGACTCTAATCATGTTGTAGAAACATCCCAAGGATGATCAATGGAAACAGGATGCACCTGAGCTGTAACATAACAAAATGTGGAAAAAGTCAAAGGGAATAATGTCCGGAAGCACTGTACATTTCCCAGAATGGTGTCAGTTTGTCACAGGACCACATCATATGTAATAGTGTTCCTTTTGTAACGGCGTTCGTCTGTTGAAGGAGAAGCGGACCAAAATGCAGCGTGGTGGTTACTCATGTTCTTCAAAGAAGAATAGACGATACATGAAATAACTAATTATATACAAAAACAACAAACGAAACAAGAAAACCTATACAGCCTGTCTGGGTGAATAACTAACACAGAGACAGGAACAATCACCCACAAAACACACAGTGAAACCTAGGTTACCTAAACATGGTTCCCAATCAGAGACAACGAGAATCACCTGACTCTGATTGAGAACTGTCTCAGGCAGCCAAGCCCATGCTAGACACCCCTACTCAGCCGCAATCCCAATGCCTACAAAACCCCATTACGAAACACAACAAAATAAACCCATGTCACACCCTGGCCTGACCAAATATATAACGAAAACACAAAATACTAAGACCAAGGCGTGACACCTTTGTACTTTTTGCATCTACAACAGAGAAGTGACATTTCTGGGTGCATTAGATGCATTCTGGCAGGGGTGTAATAATGATCTTAAAATGCAGTAGTTTATGTCTTAGATTGTAGGAGCAGGTATGAGCATTTTCACATATCTGTGACCAATGGCTCTCCTTACTTTCTTCCTTTAGATCTGGTTCCCATTATTTCCTTAGGTTCTGAACCATCAGGAACTTTCAATCAAACCTTGATGTACTGTAACTCGGCAATCAACTCCTTTGGCGCAGGAGCTTCTTTCGGTATTTTTTTTATCTGCTAGATGCCCTAGGTTCATCTGTTGAAGTGATTAAATAACATTTCAGGGTTGTACAAACTTAAAGAAGTCAGCCTTTGATAATCCAAATGTTTCTTGTAATTGACTGAATGACAGTAAAGATCCATCATAGCACACGCTCAAAATCATCCAAATATGTCCAATAGGAAACAAATAAACATTGAATAAAAGTGAATTTGGATCATGGATTACCCAGGATAAACTGGACTGGTGACTGGTCAGTTCTAGTTAGTTTCTACCATGACATTGGACGTTTGATTGAAGCTGGTTCTGGGTCATTGATCACCAATCTCCCCTAGGGCTGTGTATTTTATATGACCTGCTCTTTTCTCCACTTGTTTTCCCTCTATTTCTTAGATGAACTGAATACCCTCTGTGACATATTTACTAAATCGGTGGACTTTGAGATTAAAAGGGTAGGAATATTAATATTTACGACCACACGAGAGGGGCTTTTCAGGATAACATCACTGTGCAAAAGGCATATGAGGAATGTTTATTTCTAGCATCAGTAGTTTGACTTTATTTTCCTCAGCAGACAACATTGACCTCTCTGATAGGTTGGCACTGAAAAAGCAATTGCCACTGAAAAAGCCACGTTTTTCCCTATTTTTCCTTGAGTCGTCATGACAACACTGCAATACCTTAGTTTATTTATCATTTTTTTGGGAAGATAAGTGAATCATATTTCAAAACCACTTTTACTCTGATGAATTACTGTTCCTGAACATAGAAGTGCTAGATTACTGTCTAGATAAAGATTATTTGTGCATATGGGCTGGTTCAAACATACTCCAAAGAATTGAATCAAAGCATTGGATAGGGGTAGCAACATGCAGGGTAACATTGGATAGGGGTAGCAACATGCAGGGTAACATTGGATAGGGGTAGCAACATGCAGGGTAACATTGGATAGGGGTAGCAACATGCAGGGTAACATTTGAACAATGCATAACAGAGTATGTCTGAGGGGTACATACTGAGTGGCGGAAAACATCCATTTCTTGTTTAGCTCGGCTAGGTGTGACATCTGAACGAGGTGTGTGTGTGTGTGTGTGTGTGTGTGTGTGTGTGTGTGTGTGTGTGTGTGTGTGTGTGTGTGTGTGTGTGTGTGTGTGTGTGTGTGTGTGTGTGTGTGTGTGTGTGTGTGTGTGTGTGTGTGTGTGTGTGTGTGTGTGTGTGTGTGTGTGTGTGTGTGTGTGTGTGTGTGTGTGTGTGTGCTTGCGTTCCTGAGTGTGTGTATGTGAGTAATATATAGGGGAGTGCTGATGGAAGTGGGATGGATGCATGAATGAAGATGTGCTGCAGTGTAACATTGCTCCCTGGTCCGCAACATCTCTGTCTCAGCCTCACCTTCAGCCCCTGCCTCTATCAGCACAAGAGAGGGGATGGAGATGGAGAGAGCTAGGGGAGGTAGAGAGGAAGGAGAGAGAGAGAATAGGGAAAGAGTAAGGGAAGTGTATGTGGATAGGACACAGAAACAAAGAGGCGAGAGAGAAATGGAGAAGAAAAAAGAACAGGGGATAGAGAGGAAGGAAAAAGAGGGACAGATCGGAGAAAGAAAGGGGAAAAGATATCGAGAGAATCAGACATGGGAAAGGAAAGAGAGAGACAAAAACAGAGTGAAAAAGACGAGGGAGGAAATATTGAGATTCTCAGAGAACATTCAATCAAAAGTAAATTAGAACGCTATGTACCCACATGGCCCTCCACCGTCCCCTGCATCCCCATGACTTCAGACCCTGACCAAACCCTGTAGGTCTCCACTCATTCAAAGTCCCGAAATAAATCATCAAGGCCCAGTGCAGCCAAAAACTTGATTTCCTGTGCTTTGTATACACAACATGACCAAAAGTATTTGGTCACCTGGTCTTTGAACATCTCATTCCAAATCATGGGCATTAATATGGAGTTGGTCCCCCCCCCCCCTTCTCTGCTATAACAGCCTCCACTCTTTTGGGAAGGCTTTCCACTAGATGTTGAAACATTGCTGCGAGGACTTGCTTCCATTCAGCCACAAGAGCATTAGTGAGGTCGAACACTGCTCCAGTGTCCAAAGGCGGCAAACTTTACACCACTCCAGCCGACGCTTGGCATTGCGCATGGTGACCTTAGGCTTGTGTGCAGCTGCTCGTCCATGGAAACCCATTTCATGAAGCTCCCTACGAACAGTTATTGTGCAGATGTTGCTTCCATAGGCAGTTTAGAACTCAATAGTGAGTGTTTGCAACTGAGGACAGACTATTTTTTATGAGCTACGTGCTTCAACAATCGGCGGTCCCGTGTTGTGAGCTTGTGTGACCTACCACTCCTGGCTGAGCCATTGTTGCTCCTAGACATTTCCACTTCACAATAACAGCATTTACAGTTTACCGGGGCAGCTCTAGCAGGGCAGAAATTTGTTGGAAAGGTGGAATCCTATGACAGTGCCACGTTGACAGGCACTGAGGTCTTCAGTAAGGCCATTCTACTGGCAATGTTTGTCTATGGAGATTGCATGGCTGTGTGCTCAATTTTATACACCTGTCAGCAAAGGATGTGGCTAAAATAGCCGAAATCACTAACTTTAAGTGGTGTCCACATCCTTTTCCACAGTATGACATTTGAATAATACTGTGAAATTGTGATAATTATGATAACGCCCATTTAATGCAAGAAATGTTTGAAAATAGAAACTTCAGCCTGTTTCGGTGGGGTGGATTTTTGGCCCCTTCCCCACTCATACCCCTCTCAGACAGTCAAAAAGTATAGTCAAAAGTATAGCTTTTTTTATGGGGTAGATCAGCTTTAACATTGTAGATATATTGTTGCTTCCATCAATGTAATTGTCTGCATCATTTCCAATCCCCCGTATATATTTTTTTAAATATATATTTTCCTTTATTATTTTCCCTAACCCTACCACCCCTCTAATTGGAGTAAACTAATAGAAAGCAACACTTAGATTTCTACTTCCATCTTATACATTCTATATGCTTTTTACGGACACATTATTTTTAACTGTGCTTTTTCACAAAGGTTCTGAACCTATGTACATTTTATGGACACAGTATATATTTTTTGTAATATTTTTTTTAAATGAATATTTAAAACATACAATACACTTGCAGGGAAGCCGCTCAACAACTACATCACATTAGTCATCTAACAGACTCACATCCAGAGCGACACACAGAAGCAACCACGGTCAACACTCTGCTCAAGGGCACGTCGATGCCCTGCTCAAGGGCACGTCGACAGATCTCCCACAAGGTCAGAAACGGGGACCCAAACCAGCGATCCATCAGCCACTGGCCCAAGCTCCCAACAGCCAGGCCACCAGCCCTCCAAGATCCCCCCCACAGTTCCACAAGAGCTGCCCATCAACCATCTGAGACCCAACTCTCCCCCACAGCCCCCCACTGAGAAAATAAGCTAAAAAAGACCCCCCAAGACCCCCCCAATAACCAAGAATATGAACAAAAGAGAAAGAAAATCAGAAAACAACCATGCAAAAAACAAAACACATTAAGGACAACAAAAATAATACCAGCAAGGTCAATTGAATATGTTTGAGTGCATGTATGGCACTATTTACATGTGTGTGTCCGTCTTTGTGCACCTGTGTGCATTTGAATGAGTGTGTGCGTATATGCATGTGTACAAACACCTGCATGGCATCAGCCTCAGGCAACCTGAATTAGCTCTGTAAAAACACTGCCCTTCAGTGTCATTCAAACTGACGTTTTGTTATGTTTTATTTTGACTTTATTTTTTATACTTTTATCTTTGACCGTCATTCTGTCCCCCGCCAAGCAACTTTACTCCCACTTCCACATCCCGATCCTCAGCTTCCCTCAGCCCATCCCATCTATCTCTGCTGGCCACTCTCTTCAGATTTCTACGCACCATATATCTTTTAACTATACTGTGATGTTTATCATACAATTTCAATCTATCTAATCGAATAGAATCCATAGATTGCGAGTTCAAGAAAAAATAATTTTACTTAGAGAATTAGTATATTAGTTATTGACTGACCCGGTCTCTGAAGATCTCACAACAGTACTATTTCCAGGGTAAATTTTAGATCCATGTTATGCATTTTCAGCCATTCCTGAACATGAGACCAGAAACAGGCTACCTGAGGGCAACACCAAATAAATGGTCTGTTGTTTCTGTATCCTCACAACAAAATCTGCAGAGATTCGATGATTGTATGCCCCAAATATTCAACATTTTGTTGGTGGCAAAAATTCTAGGTAATAATTGTAGCTGAAACGTACAAAGTCTTGAATCTTGCTTCATTTAATATATCAACTCATATACCCTGTACCATGGAATCCGTATATCAACAATCTCTTCCCAACTCTTTTGCAATATGTATGGCACAGCTTGGTTGTCAAACCCTGACCTTAGAGAGCCTTTTTATGTCTCTATTTGGTTTGGTCAGGGTGTGATTTGGGTGGGCATTCTATGTGTTGTATTTCTTTGTGTTTGGCCGAGTGTGGTTCCCAATCAGAGGCAGCTGTCTATCGTTGTCTCTGATTGGGAATCATACTTTGGTTTTCCCACCTATGTTGTGGGAACTTTTTTTTTTGTTAGCGTTGTGAAGCCTGTAGAACGTGAAGGTCGTGATTCCGTTTGTTGTTTTTGTTTGGTGTTCTGAGTATTAAAGATCATGAACACTTACCACGCTGCACCTTGTTCCACTTCTTCAGACGAGTGTTACACTGGTACTCAAATGAAACTGGTATACTTTCCTATTTATGCTATTTTTATTCCTCCGCCAGTTTTGATCCTTTATATTGGGCACACAGACCAGTTCCCTACCTTCTCCCGCTGCCACCAGCCTCCTTTTTTGGGGGTAATGCTGTAATCAATTGGTTGTACCCTTGGATTGAGCAGACCTTCCCGTACAATTCTGATAACTCCATGAAAGACAATTCTCCCAGTCCAATTTACAATAGAATTTAACCTCTACGGGATCGGTGGTGCCCCCCCCTCCCCCCACACGGGAAGGTTGAGCTAACGTAGTCTAATGTGATTAGCATAACAAAAAAATCCCGATATGGGCAAATTTCTGATATATGAACAATTCTTGTTAATCTAATCTGCACTGTCCAATTTACAGTAGCTGTTTGAGGAGAGTGCACAATTATGAACATGAAAATGTATTAACAAACAAATTAGGCACATTTGGGCAGTCTTGACGCAACATTTTGAACAGATATGCAATGGTTCATTTGATCAGTCTAAAACGTTGCACATCCACTGCTGCCATCTAGTGGTCAAAATCTAAATTGCGCCTGGGCTGGAATAATACAATATTGCCTTTCCCTTGCATTTCAAAGAAGATGGAGAAAAAAAATCATGTTTTTTCTTTACTATCTTTTACCAGATCTAATGTGTTATATTCTCCTACATTAATTTCACATTTCCACAAACTTCAAAGTGTTTCCTTTCAAATGGTATCAGGAATGTGCATATCATTGCTTCAGGTCATGAGCTACAGGCAGTCAGATTTGGGTATGTCATTTCATAGTTTCAGATTGTAAATTAAAGAGACATTTTAGCTAAAAGTATTATTGTATTATGGATGGATTGACTATGAGTTTTCAAATCACCCAGCAGTGCTATTTGTAGAGTTAGCTCCAGATAAATGTTGCAATTCTTCAGCCATTTCTGGACTTGTGACCAAAAACAAGCTAGTGATGGAAAAAAGTATTTGCTCCCCTGTTGATTTTGTACATTTGCCCAATGACAAATAAATGATCAGTCTATAATTCTAATTGTAGGTTTATTTGAACAGTGAGACACAGAATAACAACAAAAATCCAGAAAAACATATGTCAAAAATTGTATAAATTGATTTGCATTTTAATGAGGGAAATAAGTATTTGACCGCCTCTCAATCAGAAAGATTTCTGCCTCCCAGGTGTCTTTTATACAGGTAACGAGCTGAGATTAGGAGCACACTCTTAAAGGGAGTGCTCCTAATCTCAGTTTGTTACCTGTATAAAAGACACCTGTCCACAGAAGCAATAAATCAATCAGATTCCAAACTCTCCACCATGGCCAAGACCAAAGAGCTCTCCAAGGATGTCAGGGACAAGATTGTAGACCTACACACGGCTGGAATGGGCTACAAGACCATTGCCAAGCAGCTTGGTGAGAAGGTGACAACAGTTGGTGCGATTATTTGCAAATGGAAGAAACACAAAAGAACTGTCAATCTCCCTCGGCCTGGGGCTCCATGCAAGATCTCACCTCGTGGAGTTGCAATGATCATGAGAACGGTGAGGAATCAGCCCAGAACTACACGGGAGGATCTTGTCAATGATCTCAAGGCAGCTGGGACCATAGTCACCAAGAAAACAATTGGTAACACACTATGCCGTGAAGGACTGAAATCCTGCAGCGCCCGCAAGGTCCCCCTGCTCAAGAAAGCACATACATGCCCGCCTGAAGTTTGCGAATTAACATCTGAATGATTCAGAGGACAACTGGGAGGAAGGGTTGTGGTCAGATGAGACCAAAATGGAGCTCTTTGGCATCAACTCAACTCATGTTTGGAGGAGGAGGAATGCTGTGTCATGCTGGTGAATGAGGACCCAAAAGCGACTTGGCGAAAACAGAGTATTTAATCCAGAATAAACTTTACAAAACAAAAAGCATAATACTACACGTAAAGACGAGAACAGACTGGAGACTTGATCGAGAACTGCAGGTTGCCTCGGGAAGGCACTTGAACCTAGCAGACTCAGACACCTGCTCACCACGCAGCATCTGAGGGAAACACGACACGACAGGGCAAAACATAGACACAGCACGGTGAATATAAATGAGGATCCGACAGGGCAGGTACGGGAAACAAGGAGAGAAATAGGGACTCTAATCAGGGAAAAGGATCGGGAACAGGTGTGGGAAGACTAAATGATGATTAGGGGAATAGGAACAGCTGGGAGCAGGAACGGAACGATAGAGAGAAGAGAGAGCGAGAGAGTGAGAGAGGGAGGGGGAGAGAGAGGGATAGAAAGAGGGAAAGAACCTAATAAGACCAGCAGAGGGAAACGAATAGAATGGGAAGCACAGGGACAAGACATGATAATAAATGACAAAACATGACAGTACCCCTCCACTCACCGAGCGCCTCCTGGCGCACTCGAGGAGGAATCCTGGCGGCAACGGAGGAAATCATCAATGAGTGAACGGTCCAGCACGTCCCGAGACGGAACCCAACTCCTCTCCTCAGGACCGTAACCCTCCCAATCCACTAAGTATTGGAGACCCCGTCCCCGAGAACGCATGTCCATGATCTTATGTACCTTGTAAATAGGTGCGCTCTCGACAAGGACGGGAGGGGGGGAGGGAAGACGAACGGGGGTGCGAAGAAAGGGCTTAACACAGGAGACATGGAAGACAGGATGGACGCGACGAAGATGTCGCGGAAGAAGCAGTCGCACAGCGACAGGATTGACGACCTGGGAGACACGGAACGGACCAATGAACCGCGGAGTCAACTTACGAGAAGCTGTCGTAAGAGGAAGGTTGCGAGTGGAAAGCCACACTCTCTGGCCGCAACAATACCTAGGACTCTTAATCCTGCGTTTATTGGCGGCTCTCACAGTCTGTGCCCTGTAGCGGCAAAGTGCAGACCTCACCCTCCTCCAGGTGCGCTCACAACGTTGGACAAACGCTTGAGCGGAGGGAACGCTGGACTCGGCAAGCTGGGAAGAGAATAGAGGAGGCTGGTAACCCAGACTACTCTGAAACGGAGATAACCCGGTAGCAGACGAAGGAAGCGAGTTGTGAGCGTATTCTGCCCAGGGGAGCTGTTCTGCCCAAGACGCAGGGTTTCTGAAAGAAAGGCTGCGTAGTATGCGACCAATCGTCTGATTGGCCCTCTCTGCTTGACCGTTAGACTGGGGATGAAACCCGGAAGAGAGACTGACGGACGCACCAATCAAACGACAGAACTCCCTCCAAAACTGTGACGTGAATTGCGGGCCTCTGTCTGAAACGGCGTCTAACGGGAGGCCATGAATTCTGAACACATTCTCGATAATGATTTGTGCCGTCTCCTTAGCGGAAGGAAGTTTAGCGAGGGGAATGAAATGTGCCGCCTTAGAGAACCTATCGACAACCGTAAGAATCACAGTCTTCCCCGCAGACAAAGGCAGACCGGTAATGAAGTCTAGGGCGATGTGAGACCATGGTCGAGAAGGAATGGGGAGCGGTCTGAGACGACCGGCAGGAGGAGAGTTACCCGACTTAGTCTGCGCGCAGTCCGAACAAGCAGCCACGAAACGGCGCGTGTCACGCTCCTGAGTCGGCCACCAAAATCGCTGGCGAATAGACGCAAGAGTGCCTCGAACACCGGGATGACCAGCTAACTTGGCAGAGTGAGCCCACTGAAGAACAGCCAGACGAGTGGAAACAGGAACGAAAAGGAGGTTACTAGGACAAGCGCGCGGCGACGCAGTGTGCGTGAGTGCTTGCTTAACCTGTCTTTCAATTCCCCAGACTGTCAACCCGACAACACGCCCATAAGGAAGAATCCCCTCGGGATCAGTAGAAGCCACAGAAGAACAAAACAGACGGGATAAGGCATCAGGCTTGGTGTTCTTGCTACCCGGACGGTAAGAAATCACAAACTCGAAACGAGCGAAAAACAACGCCCAACGAGCTTGACGGGCATTAAGTCGTTTGGCAGAACGGATGTACTCAAGGTTCTTATGGTCTGTCCAAACGACAAAAGGAACGGTCGCCCCCTCCAACCACTGTCGCCATTCGCCTAGGGCTAAGCGGATGGCGAGCAGTTCACGGTTACCCACATCATAGTTGCGCTCAGATGGCGACAGGCGATGAGAAAAATAAGCGCAAGGATGAACCTTATCGTCAGACTGGAAGCGCTGGGATAGAATGGCTCCCACGCCTACCTCTGAAGCGTCAACCTCGACAATGAATTGTCTAGTGACGTCAGGAGTAACGAGGATAGGAGCGGACGTAAAACGTTCTTTTAGAAGATCAAAAGCTCCCTGGGCGGAACCGGACCACTTAAAACACGTCTTGACAGAAGTAAGAGCTGTGAGAGGGGCAGCAACTTGACCGAAATTACGAATGAAACGCCGATAGAAATTAGCGAAACCTAAAAAGCGCTGCAACTCGACACGTGACCTTGGAACGGGCCAATCACTGACAGCTTGGACCTTAGCGGAATCCATCTGAATGCCTTCAGCGGAAATAACGGAACCGAGAAAAGTAACGGAGGAGACATGAAAAGAGCACTTCTCAGCCTTTACGTAGAGACAATTCTCTAAAAGGCGCTGTAGAACACGTCGAACGTGCTGAACATGAATCTCGAGTGACGGTGAAAAAATCAGGATATCGTCAAGATAGACAAAAACAAAGATGTTCAGCATGTCTCTCAGAACATCATTAACTAATGCCTGAAAAACAGCTGGCGCATTGGCGAGACCAAACGGCAGAACCCGGTACTCAAAATGCCCTAACGGAGTGTTAAACGCCGTTTTCCACTCGTCCCCCTCTCTGATGCGCACGAGATGGTAAGCGTTACGAAGGTCCAACTTAGTAAAGCACCTGGCTCCCTGCAGAATCTCGAAGGCTGATGACATAAGGGGAAGCGGATAACGATTCTTAACCGTTATGTCATTCAGCCCTCGATAATCCACGCAGGGGCGCAGAGTACCGTCCTTCTTCTTAACAAAAAGAACCCCGCCCGGCCGGAGAGGAAGAAGGCACTATGGTACCGGCGTCAAGAGACACAGATAAATAATCCTCGAGAGCCTTACGTTCGGGAGCCGACAGAGAGTATAGTCTACCCCGAGGAGGAGTGGTCCCCGGAAGGAGATCAATACTACAATCATACGACCGGTGAGGAGGAAGGGAGTTGGCTCGGGACCGACTGAAGACCGTGCGCAGATCATGATATTCCTCCGGCACTCCTGTCAAATCGCCAGGTTCCTCCTGAGAAGTGGGGACAGAAGAAATGGGAGGGATGGCAGACATTAAGCACTTCACATGACAAGATACGTTCCAGGATAGGATAGAATTACAAGACCAATTAATAGAAGGATTATGACATACTAGCCAGGGATGACCCAAAACAACAGGTGTGAAAGGTGAACGAAAAATCAAAAAAGAAATAGTCTCACTGTGGTTACCAGATACTGTGAGAGTTAAAGGTAGTGTCTCAAATCTGATACTGGGAAGATGACTACCATCTAAGGCAAACATGGGCGTAGGCTTGTCTAACTGTCTGAAAGGAATGTTATGTTTCCGAACCCATGCTTCGTCCATGAAACAACCCTCAGCCCCAGAGTCAATCAAGGCACTGCATGTAGCACCCGAACCGGTCCAGCGTAGATGGACCGACATAGTAGTACAAGATCTAGATGAAGAGACCTGAGTAGTAGCGCTCACCAGTAGCCCTCCGCTTACTGATGGGCTCTGGCCTCTTACTGGACATGAATTAACAAAATGTCCATCAAATCCGCAATAGAGGCACAGGCGGTTGGTGATCCTCCGTTCCCTCTCCTTAGTCGAGATGCGAATCCCTCCCAGCTGCATGGGCTCAGTCTCAGAGCCAGAGGAGGGAGATGGTTGCGATGCGGAGCAGGGAAACACCGTTGATGCGAGCTCTCTTCCACGAGCCTGGTGACGAAGATCTACCCGTCGTTCTATGCGGATGGCGAGAGCAATCAAAGAGTCCACACTGGAAGGAACCTCCCGAGAGAGAATCTCATCTTTGACCACTGTGTGGAGTCCCTCCAGAAAACGAGCGAGCAGCGCCGGCTCGTTCCAGTCACTAGAGGCAGCAAGAGTACGAAACTCTATAGAGTAATCCGTTATGGATCGATCACCTTGGCATAGGGAAGCCAGGACCCTAGAAGCCTCCCCACCAAAAACTGAACGGTCAAAAACCCGAATCATCTCCTCTTTAAAGTTCTGGTAATTGTTAGAACAATCAGCCCTTGCCTCCCAGATAGCTGTGCCCCACTCTCGGGCCCGGCCAGTAAGGAGTGAAATGACGTAAGCAACCCGAGCTCTCTCTCTAGAGTATGTGTTGGGTTGGAGAGAGAACACAATCTCACACTGGGTGAGAAAGGAGCGGCACTCAGTGGGCTGCCCGGAGTAGCAAGGTGGGTTATTAACCCTAGGTTCTGGAGGCTCGGCAGGCCAGGAAGTAACAGGTGGCACGAGACGAAGACTCTGGAACTGTCCAGAGAGGTCGGAAACCTGAGCGGCCAGGTTCTCCACGGTCGGATCCTTCTGTCATGCTGGTGAATGAGGACCCAAAAGCGACTTGGCGAAAACAGAGTATTTAATCCAGAATAAACTTTACAAAACAAAAAGCATAATACTACACGTAAAGACGAGAACAGACTGGAGACTTGATCGAGAACTGCAGGTTGCCTCGGGAAGGCACTTGAACCTAGCAGACTCAGACACCTGCTCACCACGCAGCATCTGAGGGAAACACGACACGACAGGGCAAAACATAGACACAGCACGGTGAATATAAATGAGGATCCGACAGGGCAGGTACGGGAAACAAGGAGAGAAATAGGGACTCTAATCAGGGAAAAGGATCGGGAACAGGTGTGGGAAGACTAAATGATGATTAGGGGAATAGGAACAGCTGGGAGCAGGAACGGAATGATAGAGAGAAGAGAGAGCGAGAGAGTGAGAGAGGGAGGGGGAGAGAGAGGGATAGAAAGAGGGAAAGAACCTAATAAGACCAGCAGAGGGAAACGAATAGAATGGGAAGCACAGGGACAAGACATGATAATAAATGACAAAACATGACATGCTGCCTATGACCCCAAGACCACCATCCCCACCGTCAAACATGGAGGTGGAAACATTATGCTTTGGGGGTGTTTTTCTGCTAAGGGAACAGGACAACTTCACCGCATCAAAGGGACGATGGACGGGGCCATGTACCGTCAAATCTTGGGTGAGAACCTCCTTCCCTCAGCCAGGGCATTGAAAATGGGTCGTGGATGGGTATTCCAGCATGACAATGACCCTAAACACACGGCCAAGGCAATAAAGGAGTGGCTCAAGAAGAAGCACATGAAGGTTCTGGAGTGGCCTAGCCAGTCTCCAGACCTTAATCCCATAGAAAATCTGTGGAGGGCGCTGAAGGTTCGAGTTGCTAAACGTTAACCTCGAAACCTTAATTAATGACTTGGAGAAGATCTGCAAAGAGGAGTGGTACAAAATTCCTCCTGAGATGTGTGCAAACCTGGTGGCCAACTACAAGAAACGTCTGACCTCTGTGATTGCCAACAAGGGTTTTGCCACCAAGTACTAAGTCATGTTTTGCAGAGGGGTCAAATACTTAATTTCCTCATTAAAATGCAAATCAATTTATAACATTTTTGACATGCGTTTTTCTGGATTTTTGTTGTTATTCGGTCTCTCACTGTTCAAATAAACCTTCCATTAAAATGATAGACTGATCATTTCTTTGTCAGTGGGCAAACGTACAAAATCAGCAGGGGATCAAATACTTTTTTCCCTCACTGTACATACTTTTTGGACTGTACCAAAACAAAATATCTTCGCGACAAAATCTGCAGAGCTGGGATTGTTGTATCCCCCATATATATATATATATATATACATACGTATATAACATCCTATAGGTTGCAAGAATTTTGTAAAATAATTTAAATTGAAAAAATGCAACCAGTGCAACCATTGAAGAAATATTGCACAGAAAAAGTATTTTGTTGACACAGCTCACAGTATCACGTCAAGTATTTCATTAACTGTAAAACCACTCATGTCATCTACAGATCGGAATGTCCACAGTGCAAGGTGTTCTACATTGGACGGACAAAGAGACGCCTTCAAGACCACTTAGCGAAACACAAGTATGCCATACGGGTAGGCAATGAAGACTACCCCATGGCAAGGCACTACAAGTCCTTACACCATGGCAACCCTGCCTCCCTACAAGCTATGAGTATTGATCATCTTCTGGCCTCAATTAGAAAAGGGGACCATCTTAAACATCTAAACCACAGGGAAAGTTTGGGGATTTACAAACTACAGGCCACTAAGCACACTGGTTTAAATGAAGATATGGATTTACAAACTACATGCCACTAAGCACACTGGTTTAAATGAAGATATGGATTTACAAACTACTGGCTGCTAAGTAGCCTGGTTTAAGTGAAGATATGAACTTCTTACCTTTCCTGTAGGGTCGTGAGAGGTCCATTTACTGTCATCTAGTGAACTTTTTGCTCTATTGCCTTCAGCTATGTCTAGACTGTTGTGGTCATGTTTTCACATGTTCTAGTGTACTATAAAATAAATGGCTCTCCTATTCTTAGCACTTTGCCCAGTCATATTCAAGGTTAGAACTACCTTGCTATGGGTCCTGATCATTCTAGCCTTGAGTTGCATTTTTGATAACATAATTTCAGTATATCCCTTTTGAATGTGTATAGTATTGCTTACTAGGTGTTGTCCAATGAATTTTGTAACCACCTCTTCAAATCACGGTTGATTGGGAAAAGCTGTTGAAAAGAGGACACTGTATTATCATATCGTTGTACTCCCTGACGAAGGCCATGAAGCCGAAACGCAACAGAGTTTTAAAACTTTGTTTCCATTGAACATGCCATACAAATGAAGGCATTTTAATACATGTATGAGATCAATGCTGTTGTGTCCATATAAATATAGCAAGGCTTGATGTTAACATGAGAGCCCTACTGGAGACAAGAGAGAGGAACGTTCAGAGGGGTTTTGATCTTGTGCAGACTTTTGGTCAGTCGTAGAAGACCTACATTAAAAGGACATTAAAGAAGGGAAGATGGTTGGTACACAACCTTGTAATGAGGTGTGAGAACCAGAGTGATTTCGATTTGTGGGGAGAAAGGAGAAGAGGAGTGCTTCTTTATTATTCTTGTGGCTGCTCCTTGGTTCGGTAGGACCATATAGATCATTGCTGCTGTTAGTAGGCATTCTTGGTTTTCATCAAAAGAATCTGGGCTATTTTTGCTCTCTTTCCATTACCGATCAGATTCACATCCCTACCGCTGAAGTAATCAGTGCCAAGAGCAATCTTCAGAGAGTGAATTTACAGTTTAACTGCTCTTGACTGTCTCAGTCTTCATATATAAAATGATGATGAATGGATAGTTAGAATATAGGACATGTTTAGATAGTGTCTATATATATATATATATATATATATATATATATATATATATATATATATATATATATATATATATATATATATATATATATATATATATTTAGATACATCTGATCCATTTAATTCAATTATGAATGGGTGTGACTGGACCTGCCTTGGCCTTATATTTTCCATTCCAATTCTCATTGACATTACTTCACATTTCAACTTGATTCAGTCAGAAAATTGGAGGATAGATTGTGCTCAGTTTCAGGCCCTGGAAAATGCATTGTGTTTGTAGCCAGAGGTTTAAAGCTTTATCCCCTTAGTGAGCAAACAAACACAGGAGTCAGAAAAATTTATGATGGCCAGAACTTCGCTTTCTTTGGATGAAGATTTGAATAATTCCTCAAGACCTTGTTGCAATTGACTCCACTGTTTCCCAAGTAACCCGAAGACATATTGCTTATTTTCAATTAGCCAAAGCAGCCTCAATTGCCTCACTGTTTGTATCCAATAAGTAAATAAACCTCAAAGGGCATAATTGGCCAAATAAAATGAAGTCTTAAATTGATTGATAGGTAGTATAACGATGCTGGAAACATAATTATTATGAGGTTTTAGGAGGTCTCCACATTGCATCAGGAGTGAAACTTAATTCTCTGCTAAATTGTGAGAACAATGTCTTAAGATGCTTGACCCACAGAGCAAATCACCAAGGACATTCTATTCTCCTTTTGTTTGCAACATAACTAAATTGATTCATGGTGTTGCCAGTTCTCTCTCTTTTTTTCTCCCTCTCTCTCACTTTTTGGCACACTCTTTATATAAATGAAACAGAGTCTAACTTTGTTGGCACTATTGTCAACAGGGCTATTTTGGAATTTAGCAAAGTGGGAATTCATGTGCAACAGAATGCAGTCTTTGGCATGTTATTTGTCCCTATGAGAGCATTACTCAGTTACTTTGGTTTTGGAGGAGAATAACATGCTCAGAATGTAATACAGATGTAGGATCATTCTTTTGTTGCTGAGAATTTTCCTGCACAACACGAAATGCAAATTTGTAGTGTATTGAAGGTTTGTAATTTCCACTTTAAAATGTCAGACTTGATTTGCCTAACATAATTTTTTTTAAATTCCATTATTTTTCATCCACGTAATAATGAACATTTCATGTAGCTGCAGGATTATTTTCCTGCTGTTGCAAAATGTCTCAAATTAAGATGCTACATCTGTAGACATGTTTCATTGGCCCTCGTTTGACACTCAAAAGAACATGTCTTGCCAGAATAGAGAGTGACCCTTTTATAGCCATGATGATGACTTCTCCAAACGTTGCATCACCACTTTTAAAAAAATTGTCCTTGGACTCCTGAGATTGTTCCTCTCATGTCTCCACTTTTAACGGTCGGGCTAATGAGCTTCCAATAATAGTTCAGTCATTTGGAAGATGTCAGTGTTCAGGTTACAGCTTCCTGTCTGCTAAACCTCACCGGACCGTATTCCTGATGGATCAACGCTCTAATTTGCTTTACCTGATGATGAGCATCCCCTTTCCAATCTATAAATCCTCAAACTTTCGTCAGGGGTTCCTCTTGACCCAGAAAACCGTGACGATTACAACACACCAGGGTAGTCACATTAGCATTTTCCCTCTTGTTTGTACAGTGAGTGGGATTCAAGTATGAGGTCAAAGAATAATGAATCTATTAAGTAGGACACTGTGAAGGTTGCGCTCTATATCTTCAAGAAGCAATTTGTATCGAACGAGACTTGGAGGTCACTAGTGCCAGTGATAATAGATGAACAACCAATTCTTTCATTTTAATAACTGTCTATTTTACGCAGTGCATACAGTGTGATGTGTTACATACAGTATGATAGAATCCTACTTATAACACCTACAGTACAGGGTAAGTGCATGTGGTAGAGGTAAAAGGACACATCCTTGGAGGATCAACTAAGGGTATACCTACAACTGTCTCCACAATACCCTCGCTCAACACACGCACATTTAAAAAATATATATATATATTTCACCTTTATTTAACCAGGTACGCTAGTTGAGAACAACTTCTCATTTACAACTGCGACCTGGCCAAGATAAAGCTAAGCAGTTCAACACAAACAACAACACAGGGTTACACATGGAATAAACAAACATAGGCCATAGTGGCAACATAATTGCAATATAGCAATTAAACACTGGAGTGATAGATGTGCAGAAGATGACTGTACAAGTAGAGATACTGGGGTGCAAAGGAGCAAAATAAAATAAAAATAGATAACAGTATGGGGATGAGGTAGTTAGATGGGCTAATTACAGGTGGGTTATGTACAGGTGCAGTGATCTATGAGCTGCTGTGACAGCTGGTGCTTAAAGCTAGTGGGGGAGATATGAGTCTCCAGCTCCAGTGATTTTTGCCGTTCGTTCCAGAGAACGGCAAAGAAAGGCGGCCGAAGTATGAATTGGTTCTGGGGGTGACCAGTGAAATATACCTGCTGGAGCGCTTGCTACGGGTTGGTGCTGCTATGGTGACCAGTGAGCTGAGATAAGGCGGGACTTTACCTAGCAAAGACTTATAGATGACCTGGAGCCAGTGGGTTTGGCGACGAATGTGAAGCGAGGGCCAACCAACGAGAGCATACAGGTCGCAATGGTGGGTAGTATATGGGGCTTTGGTGACAAAACGGATGGCACTGTGATAGACTATATCCAATTTGCTGAGTAGTGTTTGAGGCTATTTTGTAAATGACATCGCCGAATTCAAGGATCGGTAGGATAGTCAGTTTTACAAGGGTATGTTTGGCAGCATGAGTGAAGGATGCGTTGTTGCAAAATATGAAGCTGATTCTAGATTTAATTTTGGATGGAGATGCTTAATGTGAGTCTGGAAGTATAGTTTACAGTCTATCCAGACACCTAGGTATTTGTAGTTGTTCACATATTCTAAGTCAGAACCGTCCAGAGTAGTGATGCTGGGCGGGTGGGCAGATGTGGGCAGCGATCCGTTGAAGAGCATGCATTTAGTTTTACTTGCATTTAAGAGCAGTTGGAGGCCATGGAAGGAGAGTTGTATGGCATTGAAGATCGTCTGGAGGTTAGTTAACACAGTGTCCAAAGAAGGGCCAGAAGTATACAGAATGGTGTCGTCTGCGTAGAGGGGAATCAGAGAGTCACCAGCAGCAAGAGCGAAATCATTGATGAATACAGAGAAAAGAGTTGGCCCGAGGATTGAACCCTGTGGCACTCCCGTAGAGACTGCCAGAGGTCCGGACAACAGGCCCCTGATTTGACACACTGAACTCTGTCTGAGAAGTAGTTGGTGAATCAGGCGAGGCAGTCATTTAAGAAACCAAGGCTGTTGAGTCTGCCGATAAGAATGTGGTGATTGACAGAGTCGAAAGCCTTGGCCAGTCGATGAATACAGCTGCACAGAATGGTCTCTTATCGATGGCGGTTATGACATCGTTCAGGACCTTGAACACACAACCACCCAACCACACACACACTTGGACACGTACGCGCCCAGGCACACAGACACAAATGTGTGCATGTACATGCACACACACACACACACTACATACATGCACAGATTAATTTTGGCCAGACATTATCCTGCCCCCACATAGAAAGGTGAAAGGTCAACCGAACTGAAGCATGCAGTATGGTCCACTGCAAATCCTCCAAGCAATGGCACAATACACTGATAAACAGCTTAAGGTTCCTCAAAAGAGATTCATGATCTCAGAAGAGCTACCCTATTTAATTCCCTTTAATCCTACCTTCACATTCTTTCTCTTCAATCACTCCCATTGTCTTGTATTCCCTTGAATCTGCCTCCGTTTAAAGTGCCAGGGTCTTTTCTTTGAGCCCTCATGTGAACGAGCGGATTGTTCTTGGTGAATATCTGAGTGATCCCAGAAGGGGTCTCTCTCTAGGCGCTCTTACATAAGCCAGACACCGCTGTGTAAAGACACTCTTGTTTCTCAAATAACTAAGCCACATCTTTCACTAGTTCTTCATTTCATCCCTTTAAGGCCCTAACCCATATATCCAGGCGTTGCCTGCCTGCCTCCACGCACCACTTTAGCCTTCCATGAATGGAGCATTTTGGAAAAACTCTGAATGACTTTTTTTTTACCAAACTCGTTTCCCTCCAGTTAGTGTTCCCACTGCCCTGGTTCTGAGGGGTATAAACATGGCCAAAATGTGTGGTGGGAGTTGTTTTAGTTGTTGTTGTTTTTTTTATGTGGTTTTACTCTTTTCCTCAATAAGTTTTGGCTGCATTCAGAGTTGAGAGAGTTGGTTTAGGTAATTATTCCATGTCCCTGACATGATTTAATTCAGGTTGAGGAGGGTGACTGTGTACATGCACCTCTCTCCAAATAAACACTGTTGTCAAGAATGAATCAGTCTTACCTAAGCTCTCTTTTTCGGACTTGGACTGTACCAGATAGTATTGCTTGCTGAGTTTTGGGATAAGATGTTATTTCTAAGCATTTGTCGAATAGTTTACGTAATGGCACAGTGAAAAGGCTGTCTAGTAATGCAGTCCACTTTGAATCACATGGATTAAATAACAGAGTCTTAGTGCATACTGAGCCCTCCAAATCATCAAGAGGATTTATCCAAAAAGATTGTAGTCAGGCAGTTTTTCACTATGCACCACAAGCACCTGAATACAGTTATGTGAGATGCTATTATGCAATAGGCTACTGTAGGCCAGTGGTCCATTTTTTTGTGCCATAATCAATTTACTGAAGGTCTGCGTAAAATGCTTGCTTTGCACTCAACTCAGCCTTGCAGTGTGTACATTGCACTGCATAGTGTAATGCTGAATGACTTATGAATAGGGTTTCATAGGGTTATTCCAACCCTATGAATCATAGGGTTGTTATGTATCCTACTAATACCATTCAAAGCATGTTGATGCTTGGAGTACTGTACCAATATGATGAGCAAACAAGCTTACTCAAATGAACCAGAACTGGCATTATGCTTTGAGGTTAAAATGACTCATTCTCAAATACAGAGGCCCTATTTCATTATTCAATATGTTCTATGAAAACAACATTAAGGAATAGATTCAATGATTGCAAGTGATGAAGGATGAACTTTTCTAAAAATGGTATCATACATATAATGGAATTTTCAAATACATTACCTGCTCAGAAGCACACAATATCACTGACTGCATCAAATGTGCTTGGAGGAAGAGTGCTCTGAGTATAGTGCACAGAATAGAATGCCGTAAACAAAGAGCATGGAGGCAGACTCAAGCCAATGTAGCGTATTAACCCCCCCTACTGGATAGAATGGAGCACTGCAAGATGAACATCACTTTACTTATACACAAAAGCCAATTCATTTATTATTGATCAATCAACCATTGATATGAAATGCAATCTCAACTTCCAAACGCTTCCACATTGGGTGCTTTTTATGTGTCTTGTATCAGTTTGTTCATTCAGTATTGCTTTTCTGTGCTTCACTGTGTAACTACAATCACTGCTTCACTGTCTCAAGCTCCTCAGCTCATCAGACACAAGTCACATTCCTTCATTTGCCCTTTTGTCCTATTTCCCTCCTACTGTATGTGGAAATCACAAAGGGGAACACTCACACACTCAGACGCGCCTGGCAGGCCGTCCAGCTTCCGTTCCATGCCATCCCTGCTCCCCCAGTGCTACCACCCGTTTGGGGCCAAACCCGCCCCCTCTCCACCCCCGGCCTGGTTTCCCATGTGCTCCGGCTGCCAAAGGCGACCACATAGACTCCTGTATCTGTCCAGACTCCTGTTCGACCTGGCAGCTAATCGCTGGCAGCCTAGGACTGTGTCCCCGTGTGACTCAGGCTGTTCTTGTGAATGAGATAGAGACGGACAGACTGTTACAGACCCATATCCTCTCCCCACAAACAACCCACACAAATTCTCTTTGGCCATGACCCAAACACAGTCACACACTGTTGTAGGGGAGATGTGGTAAGGAGTTGACTGAATGACTGACTGGAGTGAGTGATGATTCAACACTTTCCATTACAATGGAGTTTGGGCTGAATATCAAGGGTACATGGAGGTATATAGAGATGCCACTCTCTTGATATCCCTTTCCTTCTGTCCGCCCATCTATCTATCTTTGTCCTAAGTATATGTGCTCTGTGTATGCTTCAGTTCCAGTCTTCCCCAGGTGTGTGTATTCTAATGTATGGTAATCTCCAGGTCTTTCTGCATCCTCCTCAGTGGCTGCAGCCTGCAGCAGTCCCGGGTCAATTTCACATCCAGGTGCTGGGGAAATGGCAGGTGTGCTTCACATGCCTCTGTGCCCGTCTGTGTGTGCTCTGCTTGCCCGTCTGTGTTTGCTCTGTAAGCTCTCCAGGCCCACGCGGATAAAGGCCCCTCTGTCTCTGTTCGTGTCTCTGAGACCTAGGATCAATGGCTGGCTCTGGTAGGAGATGGGAATAACTGAAGGAGGTGATGAATGAGGAAAAGCACTGCAAAAGAAAAACACAAATGTCCCCAAATAATTCACTCTCACTCTTCTAATTCAGTGTCCGTTTTTTCTCTTGTGGTCTTTTCTCCCACCTGGTTTACATAGTTGTCTTTTCTCCCACCTGGTTTAACTAGTGGTCTTTTCTCCCACCTGGTTTACCTAGTGGTCTTTTCTCCCACCTGGTTTACCTAGTGGTCTTTTCTCCCACCTGGTTTACCTAGTGGTCTTTTCTCCCACCTGCTTTACCTAGTGGTCTTTTCTCCCACCTGCTTTACCTAGTGGTCTTTTCTCCCACCTGGTTTACCTAGTGGTCTTTTCTCCCACCTGCTTTACCTAGTGGTCTTTTCTCCCACCTGCTTTACCTAGTGGTCTTTTCTCCCACCTGGTTTACCTAGTGGTCTTTTCTCCCACCTGCTTTACCTAGTGGTCTTTTCTCCCACCTGCTTTACCTAGTGGTCTTTTCTCCCACCTGCTTTACCTAGTGGTCTTTTCTCACACCTGCTTTACCTAGTGGTCTTTTCTCCCACCTGCTTTACCTAGTGGTCTTTTCTCCCACCTGGTTTACCTAGTGGTCTTTTCTCCCACCTGCTTTACCTAGTGGTCTTTTCTCCCACCTGCTTTACCTAGTGGTCTTTTCTCCCACCTGCTTTACCTAGTGGTCTTTTCTCCCACCTGCTTTACCTAGTGGTCTTTTCTCCCACCTGCTTTACCTAGTGGTCTTTTCTCCCACCTGGTTTACCTAGTGGTCTTTTCTCCCACCTGGTTTACCTAGTGGTCTTTTCTCCCACCTGCTTTACCTAGTGGTCTTTTCTCCCACCTGCTTTCCCACCTGGTTTCCCTAGTGGTCTTTTCTCCCACCTGCTTTACCTAGTGGTCTTTTCTCCCACCTGGTTTACCTAGTGGTCTTTTCTCCCACCTGGTTTACCTAGTGGTCTTTTCTCCCACCTGGTTTACCTAGTGGTCTTTTCTCCCACCTGGTTTACCTAGTGGTCTTTTCTCCCACCTGGTTTACCTAGTGGTCTTTTCTCCCACCTGGTTTACCTAGTGGTCTTTTCTCCCACCTGCTTTACCTAGTGGTCTTTTCTCCCACCTGGTTTACCTAGTGGTCTTTTCTCCCACCCTTTACCTGGTTTACCTAGTGGTCTTTTCTCCCACCTGCTTTACCTAGTGGTCTTTTCTCCCACCTGCTTTACCTAGTGGTCTTTTCTCCCACCTGGTTTACCTAGTGGTCTTTTCTCCCACCTGCTTTACCTAGTGGTCTTTTCTCCCACCTGCTTTACCTAGTGGTCTTTTCTCCCACCTGCTTTACCTAGTGGTCTTTTCTCCCACCTGCTTTACCTAGTGGTCTTTTCTCCCACCTGCTTTACCTAGTGGTCTTTTCTCCCACCTGCTTTACCTAGTGGTCTTTTCTCCCACCTGCTTTACCTAGTGGTCTTTTCTCCCACCTGCTTTACCTAGTGGTCTTTTCTCCCACCTGCTTTACCTAGTGGTCTTTTCTCCCACCTGCTTTACCTAGTGGTCTTTTCTCCCACCTGCTTTACCTAGTGGTCTTTTCTCCCACCTGCTTTACCTAGTGGTCTTTTCTCCCACCTGCTTTACCTAGTGGTCTTTTCTCCCACCTGCTTTACCTAGTGGTCTTTTCTCCCACCTGCTTTACCTAGTGGTCTTTTCTCCCACCTGCTTTACCTAGTGGTCTTTTCTCCCACCTGCTTTACCTAGTGGTCTTTTCTCCCACCTGCTTTACCTAGTGGTCTTTTCTCCCACCTGCTTTACCTAGTGGTCTTTTCTCCCACCTGCTTTACCTAGTGGTCTTTTCTCCCACCTGCTTTACCTAGTGGTCTTTTCTCCCACCTGGTTTACCTAGTGGTCTTTTCTCCCACCTGGTTTACCTAGTGGTCTTTTCTCCCACCTGCTTTACCTAGTGGTCTTTTCTCCCACCTGGTTTACCTAGTGGTCTTTTCTCCCACCTGGTTTACCTAGTGGTCTTTTCTCCCACCTGCTTTACCTAGTGGTCTTTTCTCCCACCTGGTTTACCTAGTGGTCTTTTCTCCCACCTGGTTTACCTAGTGGTCTTTTCTCCCACCTGGTTTACCTAGTGGTCTTTTCTCCCACCTGGTTTACCTAGTGGTCTTTTCTCCCACCTGGTTTACCTAGTGGTCTTTTCTCCCACCTGGTTTACCTAGTGGTCTTTTCTCCCACCTGGTTTACCTAGTGGTCTTTTCTCCCACCTGGTTTACCTAGTGGTCTTTTCTCCCACCTGGTTTACCTAGTGGTCTTTTCTCCCACCTGGTTTACCTAGTGGTCTTTTCTCCCACCTGGTTTACCTAGTGGTCTTTTCTCCCTAGTGGTCTTTTCTCCCACCTGGTTTACCTAGTGGTCTTTTCTCCCACCTGGTTTACCTAGTGGTCTTTTCTCCCACCTGGTTTACCTAGTGGTCTTTTCTCCCACCTGGTTTACCTAGTGGTCTTTTCTCCCACCTGGTTTACCTAGTGGTCTTTTCTCCCACCTGGTTTACCTAGTGGTCTTTTCTCCCACCTGGTTTACCTAGTGGTCTTTTCTCCCACCTGGTTTACCTAGTGGTCTTTTCTCCCACCTGGTTTACCTAGTGGTCTTTTCTCCCACCTGGTTTACCTAGTGGGTTTACCTTTTCTTTTCTCCCACCTGGTTTACCTAGTGGTCTTTTCTCCCACCTGGTTTACCTAGTGGTCTTTTCTCCCACCTGGTTTACCTAGTGGTCTTTTCTCCCACCTGGTTTACCTAGTGGTCTTTTCTCCCACCTGGTTTACCTAGTGGTCTTTTCTCCCACCTGGTTTACCTAGTGGTCTTTTCTCCCACCTGGTTTACCTAGTGGTCTTTTCTCCCACCTGGTTTACCTAGTGGTCTTTTCCCACCCACCTGGTTTACCTAGTGGTCTTTTCTCCCACCTGGTTTACCTAGTGGTCTTTTCTCCCACCTGGTTTACCTAGTGGTCTTTTCTCCCACCTGGTTTACCTAGTGGTCTTTTCTCCCACCTGGTTTACCTGGTTTAGTGGTCTTTTCTCCCACCTGGTTTACCTAGTGGTCTTTTCTCCCACCTGGTTTACCTAGTGGTCTTTTCTCCCACCTGGTTTACCTAGTGGTCTTTTCTCCCACCTGGTTTACCTAGTGGTCTTTTCTCCCACCTGGTTTACCTAGTGGTCTTTTCTCCCACCTGGTTTACCTAGTGGTCTTTTCTCCCACCTGGTTTACCTAGTGGTCTTTTCTCCCACCTGGTTTACCTAGTGGTCTTTTCTCCCACCTGGTTTACCTAGTGGTCTTTTCTCCCACCTGGTTTACCTAGTGGTCTTTTCTCCCACCTGGTTTACCTAGTGGTCTTTTCTCCCACCTGGTTTACCTAGTGGTCTTTTCTCCCACCTGGTTTACCTAGTGGTCTTTTCTCCCACCTGGTTTACCTAGTGGTCTTTTCTCCCACCTGGTTTACCTAGTGGTCTTTTCTCCCACCTGGTTTACCTAGTGGTCTTTTCTCCCACCTGGTTTACCTAGTGGTCTTTTCTCCCACCTGGTTTACCTAGTGGTGGTCTTTTCTCCCACCTGGTTTACCTAGTGGTCTTTTCTCCCACCTGGTTTACCTAGTGGTCTTTTCTCCCACCTGGTTTACCTAGTGGTCTTTTCTCCCACCTGGTTTACCTAGTGGTCTTTTCTCCCACCTGGTTTACCTAGTGGTCTTTTCTCCCACCTGGTTTACCTAGTGGTCTTTTTTCTCCCACCTGGTTTACCTAGTGGTCTTTTCTCCCACCTGGTTTACCTAGTGGTCTTTTCTCCCACCTGGTTTACCTAGTGGTCTTTTCTCCCACCTGGTTTACCTAGTGGTCTTTTCTCCCACCTGGTTTACCTAGTGGTCTTTCTCTCCCACCCACCTGGTCTTTTTCCCACCTAGTGGTCTTTTCTCCCACCTGGTTTACCTAGTGGTCTTTTCTCCCACCTGGTTTACCTAGTGGTCTTTTCTCCCACCTGGTTTACCTAGTGGTCTTTTCTCCCACCTGGTTTACCTAGTGGTCTTTTCTCCCACCTGGTTTACCTAGTGGTCTTTTCTCCCACCTGGTTTACCTAGTGGTCTTTTCTCCCACCTGGTTTACCTAGTGGTCTTTTCTCCCACCTGGTTTACCTAGTGGTCTTTTCTCCCACCTGGTTTACCTAGTGGTCTTTTCTCCCACCTGGTTTACCTAGTGGTCTTTTCTCCCACCTGGTTTACCTAGTGGTCTTTTCTCCCACCTGGTTTACCTAGTGGTCTTTTCTCCCACCTGGTTTACCTAGTGGTCTTTTCTCCCACCTGGTTTACCTAGTGGTCTTTTCTCCCACCTGGTTTACCTAGTGGTCTTTTCTCCCACCTGGTTTACCTAGTGGTCTTTTCTCCCACCTGGTTTACCTAGTGGTCTTTTCTCCCACCTGGTTTACCTAGTGGTCTTTTCTCCCACCTGGTCTTTTCTTTACCTAGTGGTCTTTTCTCCCACCTGGTTTACCTAGTGGTCTTTTCTCCCACCTGGTTTACCTAGTGGTCTTTTCTCCCACCTGGTTTACCTAGTGGTCTTTTCTCCCACCTTTCTCCCACCTGGTTTACCTAGTGGTCTTTTCTCCCACCTGGTTTACCTAGTGGTCTTTTCTCCCACCTGGTTTACCTAGTGGTCTTTTCTCCCACCTGGTTTACCTAGTGGTCTTTTCTCCCACCTGGTTTACCTAGTGGTCTTTTCTCCCACCTGGTTTACCTAGTGGTCTTTTCTCCCACCTGGTTTACCTAGTGGTCTTTTCTCCCACCTGGTTTACCTAGTGGTCTTTTCTCCCACCTGGTTTACCTAGTGGTCTTTTCTCCCACCTGGTTTACCTAGTGGTCTTTTCTCCCACCTGGTTTACCTAGTGGTCTTTTCTCCCACCTGGTCCCACCTGGTTTACCTAGTGGTCTTTTCTCCCACCTGGTTTACCTAGTGGTCTTTTCTCCCACCTGGTTTACCTAGTGGTCTTTTCTCCCACCTGGTTTACCTAGTGGTCTTTTCTCCCACCTGGTTTAACTAGTGGTCTTTTCTCCCACCTGGTTTACCTAGTGGTCTTTTCTCCCACCTGGTTTACCTAGTGTCTGTCTCGCTCTTTATTTTTATTCTCTCTTTTTGCGCTTATACCATTTGTAAATCTTTTATTGTCAATGTTTGTCATTCAATAGTTCTGTACAACTCCTTGATTTTCTTCATTTACTTTATTTTAAATGTATTTATTACATTTTTCAAAGAACATTGAAACTGCCTGATTTACGCCAAACTCAAACCAACAGTTACTCCTATTTCCAGACAAGGTCTGAGTGAATATGAAGGCTATGAGAACCACATTCTGCTGAGACATGGCCTCGAGGAATTCAAAGCAGCTTTGTCTTTGCTCAATTCTATGATCTCAGTACAAGTAATTTTCCTTTGCTTTATTTGAATTGACCTCATACCACCACCACACCACAGCAACCACGTGCTGCAATTACTGCTATTTTAGAGCCTGACATTACAGTTCTTTATTTCTGGAGTTTCTGGGCTAAAATAAACGCAGACAGCATCCAGGGGCGGTGGATTTAGCTGACTAACGTGATAAACACTAAGTGTACAAAACCTTTCTAACCCCCCCCCCCCCCTTTGCCCTCAGAGAAGCCTCAATTAATCTGGGCATGGACTCTACAAGATGTTGAAACTTCGTCGGGCATGGACTCTACAAGGTGTTGAAACTTCGTTGGTGCATGGACTCTACAAGGTGTTGAAACTTCGTTGGTGCATGGACTCTACAAGGTGTTGAAACTTCGTTGGTGCATGGACTCTACAAGATTTTTATTTTTATTTTTTTATTTCACCTTTATTTAACCAGGTAGGCAAGTTGAGAACAAGTTCTCATTTACAATTGCGACCTGGCCAAGATAAAGCAAAGCAGTTCGACAGATACAACGACACAGAGTTACACATGGAGTAAAACAAACATACAGTCAATAATACAGTATAAACAAGTCTATATACAATGTGAGCAAATGAGGTGAGAAGGGAGGTAAAGGCAAAAAAGGCCATGGTGGCAAAGTAAATACAATATAGCAAGTAAAACACTGGAATGGTAGTTTTGCAATGGAAGAATGTGCAAAGTAGAAATAAAAATAATGGGGTGCAAAGGAGCAAAATAAATAAATAAATTAAATACAGTTGGGAAAGAGGTAGTTGTTTGGGCTAAATTATAGGTGGGCTATGTACAGGTGCAGTAATCTGTAAGATGCTCTGACAGTTGGTGCTTAAAGCTAGTGAGGGAGATAAGTGTTTCCAGTTTCAGAGATTTTTGCAGTTCGTTCCAGTCACTGGCAGCAGAGAACTGGAAGGAGAGGCGGCCAAAGAAAGAATTGGTTTTGGGGGTGACCAGAGAGATATACCTGCTGGAGCGTGTGCTACAGGTGGGAGATGCTATGGTGACCAGCGAGCTGAGATAAGGGGGGACTTTACCTAGCAGGTTCTTGTAGATGACATGGAGCCAGTGGGTTTGGCGACGAGTATGAAGCGAGGGCCAGCCAACGAGAGCGTACAGGTCGCAATGGTGGGTAGTATATGGGGCTTTGGTGACAAAACGGATTGCACTGTGATAGACTGCATCCAATTTGTTGAGTAGGGTATTGGAGGCTATTTTGTAAATGACATTGCCAAAGTCGAGGATTGGTAGGATGGTCAGTTTTACAAGGATATGTTTGGCAGCATGAGTGAAGGATGCTTTGTTTGCGAAATAGGAAGCCAATTCTAGATTTAACTTTGGATTGGATATGTTTGATATGGGTCTGGAAGGAGAGTTTACAGTCTAACCAGACACCTAAGTATTTGTAGTTGTCCACGTATTCTAAGTCAGAGCCGTCCAGAGTAGTGATGTTGGACAGGCGGGTAGGTGCAGGTAGCGATCGGTTGAAGAGCATGGATTTAGTTTTACTTGTATTTAAGAGCAATTGGAGGCCACGGAAGGAGAGTTGTATGGCATTGAAGCTTGCCTGGAGGGTTGTTAACACAGTGTCCAAAGAAGGGCCGGAAGTATACAGAATGGTGTCGTCTGCGTAGAGGTGGATCAGGGACTCACCAGCAGCAAGAGCGACATCATTGATGTATACAGAGAAGAGAGTCGGTCCAAGAATTGAACCCTGTGGCACCCCCATAGAGACTGCCAGAGGTCCGGACAGCAGACCCTCCGATTTGACACACTGAACTCTATCAGAGAAGTAGTTGGTGAACCAGGCGAGGCAATCATTTGAGAAACCAAGGTGTTGAAACTTCATCGGGCATAGACTATACAAGATGTTGAAACTTCGTTGGTGCATGGACTCTACAAGGTGTTGAAACTTCGTTGGTGCATGGACTCTACAAGGTGTTGAAACTTCATTGGTGCATGGACTCTACAAGATGTTGAAACTTCGTTGGTGCATGGACTCTACAAGGTGTTGAAACTTCGTTGGTGCATGGACTCTACAAGGTGTTGAAACTTCGTTGGGGCATGAACTCTACAAGATTTTGAAACTTCGTTGGTGCATGGACTCTACAAGGTGTTGAAACTTCGTTGGTGCATGGACTCTACAAGGTGTTGAAACTTTGTTGGTGCATGGTCTCTACAAGGTGTTGAAACTTTGTTGGGGCATGAACTCTACAAGATTTTGAAACTTCGTTGGTGCATGGACTCTACAAGATGTTGAAACTTCGTTGGTGCATGGACTCTACAAGGTGTTGAAACTTTGTTGGTGCATGGACTCTACAAGGTGTTGAAACTTCGTCGGGCATGGACTCTACAAGGTGTTGAAACTTTGTTGGTGCATGGACTCTACAAGGTTGTTCCACAGGGATGTTGGCCTATGTTGACTCCAATGCTTCCCACAATTGTGTCAAGTTCACTGGGCACGACCCCTGTGCTATCTTGGAGCACAAGTACAGGACATTACAAGGCTGCTTCCTACTGTTTTATAACAGCTTTTTTTACAACAGCTATTGTATGCAGTACATGTGCCTATGAACTTCAGTTATAGTGTTAGCAATGAAGCAGTCTGCCATACTAGGAAGTCCACTGTGGGCAGCTCACCATGCACAATCTGCTCAAACATAAATAGCACTGTCATGTCTATCTCTAAGCCTCCCAGTAAAGCAATACAAACAAGAAAATTGCAAAAAATACCCACATTAACATATGTAGAAAGAAACAAGGTTCTTGAAAACGATAACTTGCTAGTAAGAGATAACATTCATATACTGACTATCTTTGAAACTCACATAGATAATACCTTTGATGATACAGTGGTAGCAATACATGGTTTCAATATCTTCAGAAGAAACAGGAATGACAATGGTGGAGGTGTTGCCGTGAATGTTCAGAGTTATATTCATGTAAAGCTTAGAGAGGATCTCATGTCAAATGCTGATATGGCTACAGTAATGTGGGTACAGGTTCACCTGCCTCACCTAAAGCCCATTCTTCTGGAAAGCAGCTATATACCACTAAGTGCTTGCATTCAGTATCTGGATACTATGTGTGAAATGCTTGATAATGTATGTAAAATTGTATACCTGACTTAATTATTCTGGACCACAGGAAGAGTAGAGGATCCATAATAAATACAAATACAAATAGCCTCCACAATCCAGTGGAGGAGACACTGCTTAGACCACAAGCTGAATTAGCAAAGGTTGGTCACATAACCGCATATCCCGGACTGGTTCGAGCAAGGGCCGCCTGAGCGTGCTCCAAGCCAAGACAAAGTACACATAAAAAAATGACAAAATGTGGAAAAAGTGAATGGGTCTGACTACTTTCCGAATGCACTGTATATTTGAACTGCAAATGGCATGCACTGTGGCCGAAAACGTTCATGCAGGGAAATGCTTGCAGCACTGGTTATAGCTCGTGAGCCAGAAACATACTGCACTGAGATTGGAGTCAGACAGCTGTTTTTCTGGTTTCTTATGAAACCTAAAGATTGACTACGGGACACTAGCATGGAAGTATGTAACTGCTGCCAAAAACGAATCACCTATAAAGCCCATAACCTGTATCACTGGACAACTCATAGTGACTACTTATCTACAGGCAGGAATCATCAATGAATCCCAATAATAAGCAACCTATGAGGAGTGGCGCCCCCTTGTCACTCTCACCCTGGGAACACCACGTGAACACTGTGGAACATGGGGTAATAGAGGGGACAGCATTAAAGATGGACAAGCTTCCAACTTACGTTGTGCTTCCGTGAAACTTAATAGCCTGCATGAAGGCAGGCCACTTTATGGGCACAGGGGGCTCTGACAAAGGCTGAAGTAGCACCACGTTTGCCAAATGTGGGGTCACTGTTGTCACAGTAATGTTTTTGTGGAGGGGCGCACTAGTCACTCAGACACATGTCAAGGCCCTTCACTCCAGAGGTTACCCAAGCCAAGTGCTAGAGGGGCTGCTTCTTCATTGGAGGTGCATGCAATCCCCATTTCATTCACTCCCTACAACTCCAGGAACTGAAAATAGGAATGGGGCTGCCATAACGCTAGTTAGTTTCATGCACCAGAAGTTAAGCATGTTAGCCAGGAGACTTTTTAGCATTAGCTCGGCTAGCTAGCCACTTTGACTGCAGCATGGTTCGTTTAGAATAACCAAGCGACTTAACGCTACATGAGCAACTCCACTGTGGGAAGGCAGGTATAGCTAGTCATAGCTCGCGTCAGCGAGTTATCCAACCTGGCTAGCACGCTATGAAGCACTCATTTAGCTAGCCCAGTGTCGAAAGTCCACTGGGCCCTTCATCAACAAGTCTGGGAAGAGAGGCAACCAGTGCTCCACCGAGGCAGACACAGACTACCCTCTGAATCTGGCCGCCCTCTCTCTTCAAGTAGCCTCCCGTAACCGGCGACAGAGTGCGCAGGAGCCAGCTTGGGCACATTCAGCCACCTGCATACCCCATGCCCAGGGAGACAAGACATTTGCTCAGATTACCCAATCCATTTTCGCTTCCTGCAACTCTGTCCCAGCAGAGGTACCGGCATCTGGGAAAGGAAAGTTGCCATTGGTAACTCAACTTTCTCAAGAATGCTACATGTCTCTCTAGGGAGTTTGTACGTAGTACGTGGCAATGCACATACAGGCTGGTTCGAGCAAGGGCCGCCTGAACGTGCTCCAAGCTGAGACAAAGTACACATAGAATGTGAGTATCTTTCAGAGAAATGCTATAACCGCATGCCTGGGGGATGATCTCGACCCCGAACCCGGCATAGCCATTGTCGTATCAGTCGTTTTCTTAGCCATCTTACTCATTGCACTAACAAATTGAAGAATAACTAATTGTTTGTGATTAGAAAACAAGTACAACCTTCAGCTCACAATGTCCAGGGGGTGAGAACGATCTCCCACTATGGGACAGTTTAGTTGGCGCAATATAAGACAGTCTCCTTTTCCAATGGTTTGTTTTAGTAGCGTGAATCGTTTCTGTTCACACCAAGGTGAAGAGTGGAATAATTGAAGGAATGAATTTGAGACTCATGCTTATCATCTGTGGAAGATGGAGCTTCCAGCAAGTAGCAGATTTCATTGACCTTGTCAGGCATGATTGTAGATCTTTCAACCAAAGTCAGGAGAGTGAGACTCCCCATAGTATGTTGTACCAAAGTTGACTAAAAGGGAACTTTACAGCTAAGTTTGATGGTGCGCCTCTGGCTCTTTCAGGGTCATATGCTTTCCCTTTTCACCGGGAATTATCTGCAGTGCTACACTGTGCATTCAGTATTATTAAGGACTAGGGGCTGGTCACATGATGAAAAAGTATTAATGTGCGAATCAATCAATTTCCTCAAAAGTAGCTCCAAAACTATTGGGACAGTGATATTTTTGTTTTTTGTTTTGGCTCAATACTCCAGCACTTTGATACAATGACTATGAGGTTAAAGTGCAGACTGCCATGTTAAATTTGAGGATAGTTTAATCCTTATTGGGCAAACCATTTTGAAGTTAGTTTTTTTTGGTCCATTTTAGTGGACCAAAAGTATTGGGACAATTTCACCAGTCAAAGGTTTCGTATGTGGTCCCATATTGCTAGTACGCAATGATTACATCAAGCTTGTGACTCGCCAAACTTGTTGGATGCATTTACTGTTTGTTTTGGTTGTGTTTCAGATTAGTTTGTGCTCAATAGAAATGAATGGTACATAATGTATTGTGTCATTTTGGAGTCACTATTATTGTAAATAAGAATAGAATAAAGACAACGTGGATGCTACGATGATTAAGGATAATTCTGACTGAAACAGGAATAATGAGAAAGTTGAAAAGTGACAAAGTTAGAGGCATAAATAATTAATTATTCATGATTCATCCATCTGTAATCATTGTAGCATCCACATTTATGTAGGTGTTTAAAACATATTATATTCTTATTTACAATAAAAGTGACTCCAAAACGAAACAGTACATTATTTACCATTAATTCTATTGGGCAAACAGCAAATGCATCCAACAAGTTTGTAGAGTCACAAGCTTGATGTAATCATTGCATGCGAAGGGACCAAATACTAAACTTTTGACTAACACATATAAGTTAATTTGTCAAAATCTTTTGGTTCCCTAAAATGGGGGGACTATGTACAAAAAGAGATGTATTTTCCAGAAGGTTCACCCGATATGGCTGAAAATACCCTTGAATTAAAGCTGTCAGTCTGCACTTTACAGTTTTTTTCGATTGCTAAACAACAGTGGGCACAACTGGAGTCACATGTGCAAAACTCTAACTACAGTCTGCACTACCAACAGTCACCTGAGCTAAACAGTTCACATCACCTGCAAAACTCATTCCAAGCAACACAACTCTTAACACATGGCTCAAAACACGCTCAGTGCAGCCAAACACTATGCACAACCCTCACTGAGATAACACACACTGTCACTCAGAACACACTGAGAGTAAAAACACTAGCATCAAACACCAATACAGAAAATAAAAACTGTTCATCTTTACAGTTTGAACAATTTCAGTGACTTCATACAAAGTAATATTTTCTTCAAAGAAAAGAGTGACATTCTTTCACATGATTTATTAAATTTTTTAGAACATAACAATTCTTTAAGGTAAATGAAAATTAGCAGTTTGCTTCAATAGTCTGTAGTAAATTTACGGAATTACAGTAATGAGAAAAAAAAGGTAGAAGCTAAAAGTACATAATGTAATTCGAACAAATAATTGAGGGGCTAATCCTGCCTCTCTCTAGCATCAGGCCACAGGTTTTCTTCAACATCACATCTAATGTTTTCTCTTGCCATGCACCTGGGGAAGAACCTTCTGGAGTGCCTTATCCATCCCTGGCAGTCCTCTGGACTCGTGTCCTCACATCCGGCACGCATGGCTTCCAAAAGAGACATTTGGTCATGTGGGTGGTGACCAAACACTTTCCACCTCCAGGCAGAGAAAAACTCCTCTATTGGGTTGAGGAAGGGTGAATATGCAGGCAGGTACAAAACCAGAAATCTGTGATATGCTGCAAACCAATCTGTGACAGCTGCAGAGTGGTGAAAAGCAACGTTATCGCAAACTATGTCAAAAACTTTGGGGTTTCTTACTGGCTCCCCCTGTTCTGCTGGCACTAGCTGAGCATAGAGCTGTTCTAGGAAAGCTATAAGCCTTTCTGTGTTGTATGGACCAATGAGTGGTGTGTTGAGAAGCAAACCATCATTGGCCATTGCAGCACACATGATGATATTTCCCCCCCTTTGGCCTGGAACCTCCACAGTGGCCCTTTGACCTATAACATTCCTTCCTCTGCGCCGTGTTTTGGCAAGGTTAAATCCAGCTTCATCGATATATACAAATGAATGTGGTCTTTCCAGTGCTTCCACCTCAATTACTCTCTGAAAAACAGTAAGTGCACAGTTTTACTGTAGAAATGCTAGTGTTTTTTTTACTGTATATATTTTGTATAGCTGTGTACGTAACCTCAGACGTCTTACCTGGACATATTGGTATCTTTGCTCTTTTACCCGTTCACTGTTTCTCTCGAACGGTACAGTGTATAACTGTTTCATTGTAACTTGGTGTTTCTTTAGGACTCGAGCAATAGTTGTTGTGCTGACAGAATTAACATTTTCAAATATATCATTATCAGCCAGCACTCTATCTTGAATCTCCCACAGTTTTATTGCATTGTTGACAACAACCATGTCAACAATAGCATTTTCCTGCGCATCTGAAAATATTTTTCCTCTTCCCCCTGTTGGGGGCAGCCTTTGGGTCCTGTTGTAAAAATATATTTTACAGTCAAACTTACTGTAATATATATCTGTGTAAATATTCTATAATTGCAATACAAAATAGATTCCTGTAATGTTTTCATTTACTGTAAGGATGTAACTCTCACCTGTTTGCATGATGGAAAATTCACATTACAGATGCCACTGTGGATCTTTGCAGATTGGGTTGCACCCTCAACCCTGCCTCTCTCAATGAGAGACCATGGTTCACGACATGGTCTATAAGTGTAGTCCTTATTTCATCTGAAATAACAGCTCTTTGTCTTCTTTGTCTTCCTCCACGCATCCGCCCTCTCCCTGCCACCCTTCTCCCTCCACTTGAACCTAGCAACCCATCTTCCTTGTTCCATTTCCAAAATGAGTCTTTCTGAGCTCTACCTATATATACTGTAATATGTGTGTGTGTTCACGAACAAGTCTAAAACAAGACACCTGCTTAGCCTTTCAGCTGAAATTGCAATCAGCAGTGTTTGAAAGGCACAAGGCTGAAATCTATTCCGTTTTGAATGTGTGGTTCACAGTTTTGACAGCAGTGTGTTAGCATTTGAACAAAGTGCTGTAAATCCACAGTGTTGTGCAGGTTGTGGTTAAAGTCATGGGATAAGTGTGTAGAGTTTTGAAAACTGTGTTCAAGCAATGAAAAACGAACTAGAGTTTGGTCCACATGAACTGCTGCTGTGCAGACTGTAGTTAGAGTTTTGCACATGTGACTCCAGTTGTGTCCACTGTCGTTTAGCAATCGAAAAAACGTAACCTCATTGCATCATTTCAAATTCAAAGTGCTGGAGTAGAGAGTCAAAACAACAAGAAATATGTCACTGTCCCAATACTTTTGGAGCTCACTAATTACCTTTTTAAACTGTGGAATGGTCAAGTGTGTTTTTTTGCTTGTGGAAGGAAGGAAAACAAAACAGATAGGATAAAAATAATATTAATGTATATAAAAAATGATGTATGTAAAGAATGACACTATCTTAAGTGTTACACTATATGTAATGGTCTTTAAGTGCGTACAGTATATGAAGTTCAGACTGGAATACCTCATACCTCTGGATTGTAATCAGAGGATTTCATGGGACACCAGGAGCTTTAGAATGATGATGTGTCTAATAATGGCAGTGGGTCTCTCTCTGCCCCAACCATGAAACAGGCTCAGGGATGGAGAAAGAGGAAAGAATCTAGATGAAGAGACTGAGGGTAACACCAGTAGCCCTGCTACTGATGGGCTCTGGCTCTAGGACATGAATTAACAAAATGTCCATCAAAAATAGAGGCACAATCCTCCTGCCCTCTCCTTAGTCGACATGACAGAATCTCTCCCAGCTGAAATCTCTTTCATAGTGGTAGGATAAGCTTGCCCTGGTTTCATCAAAGAATGGTGCTCTGATGAAATGACACTGCAAGACACAAGCTCAGTGTAGGAAGAGGATGAAAGGATGAATAGAATGATGGATGCCTCATACGGAGAGGGGGAGGCAAAAAGGGGAGGACAGGTGTGGTTGGGGGTGTAATACCTGTCACTGTTTGCCTGATCTTTGTGACAAGAACACGTAATGGGCTTTAAATGTCCCTGTCGACCTGTTCCAGTGGAAGAGCTTCTCTGTGGAGCTACTGCAGAAACACCGTCACTACCTCTCAACTGGGTTATGAGATGCACAGACAGACGTGTGTGTCAGGGGATGAGCGAGAGAGGGGAGACACTGGAGAAAGTGCTAATATTGACTCTGCAAATAGGAAATGGAACGATGGAAGGCTTCTGCAAACGTGCACTCTCCAAGGCCGCAGCAGAGTGTGTGTGTGTGTGTGTGTGTGTGTGTGTGTGTGTGTGTGTGTGTGTGTGTGTGTGTGTGTGTGTGTGTGTGTGTGTGTGTGTGTGTGTGTGTGTGTGTGTGTGTGTGTGTGTGTGTGTGTGTGTGTGTGTGTGTGCATCTGCTTATATCTCTGCGCATAAAAAATATTCATCATATACACAGTTTACAGTAGGTATAAAATATGCAGCGAAATGCTTATGTGCTAGCTCCCTCAACAATGCAGTACATTAATCAATAATAACAATGAAAAGAGTCAAGTCAAAAATAACAAGTAGATGAAGTAGTATGCATAGTAGTAACAGAAGAAGTACTATGCATAGTAATAATGGACCGAATTTACAAATATAAAGTGGGTGCTGGAATTAACAGTATATATTAAAATGGCAGTGTTGAATGAGTGCGTGCGTGTTCTTGTGTATGTGTATGTTTATGTGTGTTTGTGTGTGTGTAAGGGTTGCATGTGTGGGTAGTCAGAATAAATCATTTCTAACGTGCATATAGTCTCTCCAGTGCAAATAGTCTCTAAGATGCAGGTCTGTTTAGGGAGACAGCTAGGTTTAGCTTTTCAGCAGTCTGATGGCCTGGCGGTAGAAGCTGACTCGGAGCCTGTTGGTCCGAGACCCAAAACTCTTACAACGCTTGCCAGGTGGTAACAGAGTGAACAGTCTGTGGTTTGGGTGACTGGTGTCCTTGGTTCTCTCAGGCCTTCTTCAGACATCGCCTGGTGTAGATGTCCTAGGAGGCATAGTGCTCGCCCCCAGTGATATATTGGGCCATCTGTACTAGAGCCTGACCAATAAATCGGTTGACCAATATTGTCTGCCTATATTAATTAGCCTTTCACAGAAATATTTGTATCTTTCTTTATTCCACGGATAAAGTGCCAATGTTGCTATATTTTAGCAAGTATTTAGACCCCTCTAGCGACACATTTTCAAAAAAGCAACTAGCAACAAATCTAGTGACTTTTTCTGGTGCTATTGGAGACTTTTGGAGACTCTGGCGTGAAAGCACATATCGTTCTTACTCTTTTCGCGAGCAGCGGGTGCTGCCGTGGGCCCCACCCCCGTCCCAAAGCACACAGGCGGCCCAGTCCCTCCCAGCTGCAGTCACAGCAGGAGATGTTCACCCCACCGCATCCAGACTGCAAATGAATCGCGCATGCAGGAAGCCGCCGCTGGCTGATCCCACCCTGGCTTACATTAAAAACATTTTTTTTTAACCTGAATTAGGGCCAGACTAGTTACCATAATTTTCTCACATTGCCATTGACAGTTTTTTCTTTTGTCTTTTTGGTCCATTTAGATTGTTAATGTAGATTGTATACAATTGTTTAATTTTTTATGTTATGGTTAAAAATGTTCATGTTTTACTGTGACTTGTTGTCTGATCCTAAGTGGACTATAAGGTTAAAAACCAAACCAAATGAAGAATACTAAACCAATTTTTTTTTTAAATTAAAAATGAAAAACGAAATAACTCCTCCAGAGTGTCTCTTTTGGGTCACTTTTACCAATCCCAAGCATGATAAAGGAGGAGGGTTGGAATTGTGACATTAAAAAAAAACAAGGATCGACAGAAGAAAGTTCATTTGTAGTTCTAAACATATTTAGGGTGTTTTTTACTCACGTTTTGTCTCTCCCACGGCATTATTCCTCTCTTTTACAGCGTCCATCACAATTAGATGCACATGTCCAATTATGCAAATTAGGTGATGACGTCAGTTAGCGACTTTTAGGACAGCCAATAGCTACTTTCCTTACTGAGGAATTGGCAACACTGATCATTCAGCCCTAAGTCACAACGTGAGACAGAGTAGGCATTGGGGTTTGATGTTGGGTAGCTTGCCACAACCAGCAACAGCATATTTGAATAAGTAAATAATCAAAAGTACACTTCACCAAGCAAGCAGCCATGTCCTCATCACATTCTCACTCAGGTAACAATAACTGGCTGGCTAGGCAGCAAGGTAGATAGCCAAACTAAATTAGAATGTATGTTAATAAAACGAGTGCGGGAAGCATTTTCATGCATAAACATTTTCAGCCATCAACACATGCCATTGGCAGTTGAAATATATAGCTAATACATTTTATATTGAAAAACAGTGTAATTTACATTATGGTTTCAGTAAGAAAACGTTGTCTTAAGGAACAGCCAGCGTGTGCTTGTCATAACAAGTTCATTGCAGGTAGCCATATAGTGTTTGGTTGCATGACCTTCTGTATGTACTCCATTGCCATATACGGTTGAAGTCGGAAGCTACATACAGCTTAGCCAAATACATTAAAACTCAGTTTTTCACCATTCCTGACATGTAATCCAAGTAAATATTCCCTGTATTAGGACAGTTAGGATCACCACTTTATTTTAAGAATCTGCAATGTCAGAATAATAGTAGAGAGAATGATTTATTTCAGCTTTTATTTCTTTCATCACATTCCCAGTGGGTCAGAAGTTTACATACACTCAATTAGTATTTGGTAGCATTGCCTTTAAATTGTTTAACTTGGGTCAAATGTTTTGGGTAGCCTTCCACAAGCTTCCCACAATAAGTTGGGTGAATTTTGGCCCATTCCTCCTGACAGAGCTGGTGTAACTGAGTCAGGTTTGTAGGCCTTCTTGCCCACACGCACTTTTTCAGTACTGCCTACAAATTTTCTATAGGATTGAGGTTAGGGCTTTGTGATGGTCCCTCCAATACCTTGACATTTTGCCACCCCTTTGGAAGTATGCTTTGGGTCATTGTCCATTTGGAAGACCCATTTGCGACCAAGCTTTAACTTCCTGACTGATGTCTTGAGATTCAATATATCCACATAATTTTCGTGCATCATGATGCCATCTATTTTGTGAAGTGCACCAGTCCCTCCTGCAGCAAAGCACCCCCACAACATGATGCTGCCACCCCCGTGCTTCACGGTTGGGATGGTGTTCTTAGGCTTGCCAGCCTCCCCCTTTTTCCTCCAAACATAACAACAGTCATTATGACCAAACAGTTATATTTTTGTTTCATCAGACCAGAGGACATTTCTCTAAAAAGTATGATCTTTGTCCCCATGTGCAGTTGCAAACGTAGTCTGGCTTTTTTATGGCGGTTTTGGAGCAATGGCTTCTTCCTTGCTAAGCGGCCTTTCAGGTTATGTCGATATAGGACTCGTTTTACTGTGGATATAGATACTTTTGTACCTGTTTCCTCCAGCGTCTTCACAAGGTCCTTTGCTGTTGTTCTGGGAATGATTTGCACTTTTTTGCACCAAAGTACGTTCATCTCTAGGAGACAGAACGCGTCTCCTTCCTGAGCGGTATGACAGCTGCATGGTCCCATGGTGTTTATACTTGCGTACTATTGTTTGTACACATGAACGTGGTACTTTCAGGCGTTTGGAAATGACTCCCAAGGGTGAACCAGACTTGTGGAGGTCTCCAATTTCTGTTCTGAGGTCTTGGCAGATTTCTTTTGATTTTCCCATGATGTCAAGCAAAGACCTTGAAATAATAATAATAATAAGTGAAATAATCTGTCTGTAAACAGTTGTTGGAAAAATGACTTGTCATGCACAAAGTAGATGTCTTATCCCACTTATCAAAAATATAGTTTGTTAACAAGAAATGTGTGGAGTTGTTGAAAAATTAGTTTTAATGATTCCAACGTAACTGTATGTAAACTTCCGATAACTGTATTTTCAAATTTTTAAGTTGTATATAAAAAGGTAAACTTAATTGTTTTGTATTTAATTTAATATTTGTAGAGAATACAGTAGCCCAATAATGGACTAAAGGAGACTATAATATAATAATATATGCCATTTAGCAGACGCTTTTATCCAAAGCGACTTACAGTCATGTGTGCATACATTCTACGTATGGGTGGTCCCGGGGATCGAACCCACTACCCTGGCGTTACAAGCGCCATGCTCTACCAACTGAGGACCCTACATATTCTGTTTAGAGGGCGAATTGGCTCTGGCAGCCATAACAGCCAAAAACTCCATCTAAACGTGAATCGATATTCGATTGTGGTACGGTTCTAGAAACATAAAGCCCTGTACTTTCATATCACATGAAACGCTGGGCCAATGAAGCCGGCCGGGTATGAACCAGGGTATGTAGTAACGCTTCTAGCACTGCGATGCAGTGACTTAGACCACTGCCCCACTCAGGAGGCCCCAACCAGTTTTAACACCGTTGCAACTGACAGTATTTTTCAGTGACAACACGTTTGTGGAGTCCGACTTCCATTTACAAACAGGTGTTAACTAATATAACTAATTAGCCCAGGTAGTCGACTTTGTCTTCCATCTGTTTTCTGTAAACAAGCATTGTAACATGGAAATATGTCCGTGTAGGAACCCTAACCCGATAAAAGTGTTTAGTAGGTTAACCTTTTTTTAAATTATTATTCCTCGCTGATATGAAAGCCACCTTCCTTATGTTTACATAAACGTACCATGAACGATGTGTATTAGCATTTAAAGCAAGCGTCGGGGCACTAAAGGTGGTTAGCATCTATGAATGGGGTAGAGGATTTTATTTAACCATTATTTAACTATGCAAGTCAGTCGACTATGCAGTGCCTTCAGGATATGCAGTGCCTTCAGAAACATTTTGTTGTGTTACAGACTGATTTATTTCACACACATCTACACACAATACCCCATAATGACAAAGTGAAAACAGGTTTTTACACATTTGTGCTAATTTATTGAAAATAAAATACAGAAATATCGCATTTACATAAGTATTCACACATTGGCAGCGATTACAGAGCTTTGTACCCCTCGATCGTGCAATATTTGCACATTATTATTTTTTAAATTCTCCAAACTCTGTCAAGTTGGTTGTTGGTTGTTGATTATTGCTAGACAGCCATTTGCAAGTCTTGCCATAGATTTTCAAACTGATTTAAGTCAAAATTGTCATCTTATTTGGCCTCGTGTTTTAGGTTATTGTCCTGCTGAAAGGTGAATTTGTCTCCCAGTGTCTGTTGGAAAGCAGACTGAACCAGGTTTTCCTGTAGGATTTTGCTTGTGCTTAGCTCTATTCTGATTATTCTTATCCTAAAAACTAGCCTGCATTTTTGTTGTGACTAGGTGCATTAATACACCATCCAAAGTGAAATTGATAAATAGTCATGTCTATTTTAATATGTATGGTTCTATGATATCAATAGGTTGCCTTTGGACGGTTGACAGTATAATTTAAAACAACAGATATTCCCATTCAAGTTAACATTCTCCGAAGTGAAGACCTTCAACCATTTTTGTTGTACCATTTGAAAGTAGAAATGTCTATTTTAGTTCCATTTTAGCTATTTCTTTAGCCACAATATGCCCCCCCCCCCCCCCCCCCCCGTATTCAGGAGCATGTTGTGTCTACACTACAACATATGCGAATATGGCAAAAATTGTGATTTCAATATTTTTCGATAATTTCTGTTCAATGATAGAAAATGTATTTTTGTTTTCAAAACTAAGTTTGCAAGCTTTTAAATTATATTCATCTCAACCATTTATATTTTCCATGGTGGGGTATGCAATATAGGTAAACTTTGACCACATTTATCTCTTAAATGTTTTGGCATTCATGTTTACAAACGAGAAGATACTGTATGTATGGAAGGCTTTGTTCAAATCAGAAGGGGTGCTGACAAAAAGTGATTGAATTCAAATGGATTTACCCCATGTGTTCAGTACATGTAATGTCCCAGTAGTTGCTATCCAATATCCTTTCCTGATGTCCAATTCTATCCCAAGGGAGTTTTATTTCACACTGTAGTCTGTTCATGTGTAATAAGTTTGGATATTTTCCAGGAAAGTCCTTGTTCTTTTTTCGAGAATAACACTCACCTATCTATGCTCAGTACTGTCCAGGAATTTGTTATTGATAGTCTTGTCTTGTTGGCTGAGTCTCTTAAGAACAGATAGATACTGGTGTAATCACAACATGACATACAGACTACAGCGAAAACACAATAACCCCAAGCTTGTGTTTTAGTCATGTATTGCTCAGCGTGCAGTTGCACAAGCTGCTTATCCAATGTTTTCCCATTGCCAATTAAAAATAAACCTGGTTTTGGGAAGAAAGGAAATGAGATGGGGCATTTTCAGAAATCCCCTGGATGTGGATTTCTGGTGTTAATCCCTAATGTATACCCTATTCACAAACATCTATATCCCTGGACGTCGAGGGAAAATAAGTTGGGTGATCTTTAAACACGTATTTCCTAAAAGCCCTGGGACAAATATTGAACTTGTAACCGCTGTGTGTAATTCTGGGCTGCTACCATAACATAATTAATCTTACTAAAGGCTGATCTCGGACCAGATTATACAAGTGAGACATTTTCATCATCAAAGTCAAAGGATAAGAAACCTTATCACAGTTTAAGAGAATACCCCATCCAAGAATATGGCCTATATAGTTTTTAAGATGAGAGTGAGATTTAGGAAATAAAATAAAATAATTCAGATCCCAAATCATGTAGTTTGCAACCCACATCAGCCCCTTCTAAACTCTTGGAGACTCTGTTAAACCACATGCCTTGCGTGTGTCCCAGGAGACAGGAGACAACAGGTCTGATTTTCATACTGATGGACTTAAGAGAGTAATAATAACCCTTCCTGTGTATCCAGATAATGACAGGCCCCCAATGTCCGGTCTAGAGTGTGTAGTCACTAGCTCTGCTGGTCAGCTACTACGTAGCAAAATAGCGGTGCCAAAAGCCTATGTAAATTACCATCACCAGAACGGCCAAACCCCCAAAAACATTGTTACCCATTTTGGGCCATAAAATGTGTTTCTTATGATCAAGTTCGATCCCCATGGTTAATTATTTCAAAGTTATAAATCAAGATATTTAATCAAATTCTGACTACTACATTTGTCGTCATACAGGACCACGTGCTGAAACAAACCAATTATGGGCCAGAAGGCAACGAGGAGGCTCGCACCCTCGTGCAATAGACATTAAGGCTGACTCTCTCAGGCAGGATGAAAATGACTACATTGACCACGATCCTTTGCTAGTTAAGGTCACTTTCACCAATGATCCTTAATGATTTTTTTGGTGCCATTCAGCAACATGGCGTGCTTCAAATTCAAATACTTCTGTCTTCATGCTCCGTCGGGAGTTTTTCATAGGAATACATGGATGATGTCAGCACTATCACTATCTACTGGTTTTAATTTCTATGGATAACACCGATACCATAGTATGTGTTATGTCCACTCGCCATACATACACACTCATTGGGATTTGTAGTCTGGCATTCATTAAACCAGGAACCCCCTCCCCCTATATATTTTCTTGCACAGTTCCCAGAATAATTGTCCTAATCTTTGTCAAAGGTTGAGAACTTATGTCTATTTGGATGGGCCATCAACAAGTCTCCTCTCCTCCATTGGTGAAACCGTTGATGTGTACCCACTGGACTCTGGGCCAATGGAGAAATATGAGTACTGGTGTTGACCTGGGAAAAAGCAAAGTCGTCCATGTCCTCCCTCAGTTCATACCTCTTCCTCAGGCTGATATGGAAGCTGTTGTCCAGTCCCAGCCAGTGTTCTCCTTCTGCATTTCCAAACCCTCTCTTGTAGTGACTCAAGGGTCTGTAGAAGTTCATCCTCCTCAGAACACTGTGCACTTCCCCCCCAACAGTGATCATGTCACAGCACACCTTCACAGCCGACGTCAATCTCATGAGGTAGATAATGTAGACGCCACTGGGTTGCAGGTACATGCAAAAATAGCGCATGCTCCTTTGCCTTTCCAGTCTCCAAAGTGCTCTTTTGGGTAGTGGTATAATTTCCCACCAAATGTAATTTTTTTGTATAATTATTTTGTCATTGTTGTTCGGAACCCACTGACCGCAAGTCTTTGTCAAGTTCACCACCCCCCACCCCGTCCGTTGGTTGCACCCAGGTTGTGCCCTGTATAGCGCTAGCCTGCACCTGGTTGTGACTTTTGCCCACCACTTCTGTCCTGTACAGAGATTGCGAGCACCCAGGTATCCAAACATGCATGGGTTGAGAGATGCAGTCACCGGTTTAGTGTGTATAGATAGCTAGTTATCTATTTGAAATGTCAACAGTACTGCCACAGCAGCAAAACATTTGATAAACACTTGATTTAGTCTACATCATCATCAACATTCAGTCTGGTTTGCTGATATGCGCAGCAGAGGGAGGCAGAAAGACACAGAGAGGTAAATCACAATCAGTAAAAGAAATCAAGCTAGCTAACAGCATATTTACATCAATCTTCAGCATCAATGATCAGCTGATAGCCCATCCTCTTTCCCGATAGCAAACATGTCTTTAGGAGGCACTGTAACTAGCTAGCTAACCTAAAAATAATTCAGGGGGGAGGGGTGCCCTTTAAAAAGATCCAGCATATATTGCACCTGCCCCTGAAAGGTCTGTGCACGGCCATGCTGGTTAAGCCCAGGAGGTCACGTGTGTCTGGATGTGTAACTGCAGCTGCCCTTTGCAGCTGGGTAAATTATTGTTACTGTAAAAAAAAGAAAAAAGGGAAAAAGCATCCCATACATATGAAACATAATCAAGGGGCTTCTCTCTCATTTCCTCTGGGGGATATGATTCACTGCCCTTCCTCCTCACACTCATAAACCGCCCACTCCCACCGCCAACGTCCCGACTACTTCCAGCACCCACCGCCTTCCTCCTGAACCTGTGGAGTTATCTGGTGACATCATCATCATCCACGGGTGCCAGGGAATGTGAGAATAGGTTGAAGGGGATAGAAGGGAGGGGGGGTGGGTAGGGGAGGGGCGGAAGTAAGGAAGCTGGCACTATTGTGAATTATTTATTTTACAATAAATATAGACTGAAGGCCTTATCATGGACTGAGATCATTATCGTTGTGTTGTCTCTATGGCAGTAAGAGAAAGAGAGACTGTAGGACAAATTCTCAGGGACTTTTGACTGTTATCCTATTTATTGTTGTCCTGTAGGCTACTTCTAGTGGTTTGCTGTTGCAAAATAAAAATGTTCATCATCACTCCCAACACAAAACTATATGACAAGTCAGATTATACATGCATTAACTCAACATGATGTAATGTGTCTTCAAATACAGTATTTCAAATATCGGTTTTCCTCTAATCTATACTTGCTGTGATTTTTGTATTTTTTCTCTATGATTTATTACATTTACATTTACATTTAAGTCATTTAGCAGATGCTCTTATCCAGAGCGACTTACAAATTGGTGCATTCACCTTATGACATCCAGTGGAACAGTCACTTTACAATAGTGAATCTAAATCTTAAAGGGGGGGGTGAGAAGGATTACTTATCCTATCCTAGGTATTCCTTAAAGAGGTGGGGTTTCAGGTGTCTCCGGAAGGTGGTGATTGACTCCGCTGTCCTGGCGTCGTGAGGGAGTTTGTTCCACCATTGGGGGGCCAGAGCAGCGAACAGTTTAGACTGGGCTGAGCGGGAACTGTACTTCCTCAGTGGTAGGGAGGCAAGCAGGCCAGAGGTGGATGAACGCAGTGCCCTTGTTTGGGTGTAGGGCCTGATCAGAGCCTGGAGGTACTGAGGTGCCGTTCCCCTCACAGCTCCGTAGGCAAGCACCATGGTCTTGTAGCGGATGCGAGCTTCAACTGGAAGCCAGTGGAGAGAGCGGAGGAGCGGGGTGACGTGAGAGAACTTAGGAAGGTTGAACACCAGACGGGCTGCGGCGTTCTGGATGAGTTGTAGGGGTTTAATGGCACAGGCAGGGAGCCCAGCCAACAGCGAGTTGCAGTAATCCAGACGGGAGATGACAAGTGCCTGGATTAGGACCTGCGCCGCTTCCTGTGTGAGGCAGGGTCGTACTCTGCGGATGTTGTAGAGCATGAACCTACAGGAACGGGCCACCGCCTTGATGTTAGTTGAGAACGACAGGGTGTTGTCCAGGATCACGCCAAGGTTCTTAGCGCCCTGGGAGGAGGACACAATGGAGTTGTCAACCGTGATGGCGAGATCATGGAATGGGCAGTCCTTCCCCGGGAGGAAGAGCAGCTCCGTCTTGCCGAGGTTCAGCTTGAGGTGGTGATCCGTCATCCACACTGATATGTCTGCCAGACATGCAGAGATGCGATTCGCCACCTGGTCATCAGAAGGGGGAAAGGAGAAGATTAATTGTGTGTCGTCTGCATAGCAATGATAGGAGAGACCATGTGAGGTTATGACAGAGCCAAGTGACTTGGTGTACAGTGAGAATAGGAGAAGGCCTAGAACAGAGCCCTGGGGGACACCAGTGGTGAGAGCGCGTGGTGAGGAGACAGATTCTCGCCACGCCACCTGGTAGGAGCGACCTGTCAGGTAGGACGCAATCCAAGCGTGGGCCGCGCCGGAGATGCCCAACTCAGAGAGGGTGGAGAGGAGGATCTGATGGTTCACAGTATCGAAGGCAGCCGATAGGTCTAGAAGGATGAGAGCAGAGGAGAGAGAGTTAGCTTTAGCGGTGCGGAGCGCCTCCGTGATACAGAGAAGAGCAGTCTCAGTTGAATGACTAGTCTTGAAACCTGACTGATTTGGATCAAGAAGGTCATTCTGAGAGAGATAGCGGGAGAGCTGGCCAAGGACGGCACGTTCAAGAGTTTTGGAGAGAAAAGAAAGAAGGGATACTGGTCTGTAGTTGTTGACATCGGAGGGATCGAGTGTAGGTTTTTTCAGAAGGGGTGCAACTCTTGCTCTCTTGAAGACGGAAGGGACGTAGCCAGCGGTCAGGGATGAGTTGATGAGCGAGGTGAGGTAAGGTAGAAGGTCTCCGGAAATGGTCTGGAGAAGAGAGGAGGGGATAGGGTCAAGCGGGCAGGTTGTTGGGCGGCCGGCCGTCACAAGACGCGAGATTTCATCTGGAGAGAGAGGGGAGAAAGAGGTCAGATCACAGGGTAGGGCAGTGTGAGCAGAACCAGCGGTGTCGTTTGACTTAGCAAACGAGGATCGGATGTCGTCGACCTTCTTTTCAAAATGGTTGACGAAGTCATCTGCAGAGAGGGAGGAGGGGGGGAGGGGGAGGAGGATTCAGGAGGGAGGAGAAGGTGGCAAAGAGCTTCCTAGGGTTAGAGGCAGAAGCTTGGAATTTAGAGTGGTAGAAAGTGGCTTTAGCAGCAGAGACAGAAGAGGAAAATGTAGAGAGGAGGGAGCGAAAGGATGCCAGGTCCGAAGGGAGGTGAGTTTTCCTCCATTTCCGCTCGGCTGCCCGGAGCCCTGTTCTGTGAGCTCGCAATGAGTCGTCGAGCCACGGAGCGGGAGGGGAGGACCGAGCCGGCCTGGAGGATAGGGGGCATAGAGAGTCAAAGGATGCAAAAAGGAAGGAGAGGAGGGTTGAGGAGGCAGAATCAGGAGATAGATTGGAGAAGGTTTGAGCAGAGGGAAGAGATGATAGGATGGAAGAGGAGAGAGTAGCGGGGGAGAGAGAGCGAAGGTTGGGACGGCGCGATACCATCCGAGTAGGGGCAGTGTGGGAAGTGTTGGATGAGAGCGAGAGGGAAAAGGATACAAGGTAGTGGTCGGAGACTTGGAGGGGAGTTGCAATGAGGTTAGTGGAAGAACAGCATCTAGTAAAGATGAGGTCGAGCGTATTGCCTGCCTTGTGAGTAGGGGGGGAAGGTGAGAGGGTGAGGTCAAAAGAGGAGAGGAGTGGAAAGAAGGAGGCAGAGAGGAATTATTCACTTAGCTTAAAAAAAGGAAAAGCTTTCAAAACTACGACATCTTTAAAAAGGTATTCCTAGAGAAGATCCAGCCATTTTCAATGTTGTAGAGTGGAACAGGGAGAAGAAATAAGGAATGGCAGATGATTTCAAGACACTACCAAAAACAGAAACAGTGACATGCAGTAACTTGAAGCACACTTTTCAATTGAACGGAAAGTTATCGACAAGGGCATAATTTAGGCCATTGTAAAAAGGACCAGAATGAGAGCTGGCATGTCTTCAGAGAAAATAGATCTCTGAAAAGCAACAGAGCTGGCATAATTTCTTATGAGTCCCTCACTGTTATGGCCCAAAGATGCCGGACAACTCATCTCCTTGGAGGCCACATTATTAAACTCCCCCAAACCTGATGAAGGGGAGCAACAGGCCTTGTGGAGGAACACTGTCGGCATTGAATCTGCACAGAAGAGAATTTCATTGATAGAAAATGAAACGAGACAAAGTGAAAGGAGGGTTGTGTGCGCACACTTGCACAGATACACGTGATCATTATTTTCTGCAAAAGCCACAGTATGACACTACAAACAAAAATGTGTTGCTGGATGAACAAGACTGTCATCAGTAGAGAAAGAGAGAAGGCTGTGAAGTGACAGGAAAGGCACCCTTATTGATCATAGCAGATGTATCTCCTCTGACTTTCTCATCTCACTCAGAGTTGTCAAAGCCTATTTATCCACAGTGTCCTGTCACTCATGTTTCCTCTGGCCTCGACGGGCTCAGTGACAGTCCTCTGAGGAACCCATCACAGCCTTTAACACCTATCTCTAAAGGATCAGACGATTTTTTCCCATTTTCTCCTAAAATTACATACCCAAATCTGACTGCTTGTAGCTCAGGACTTGAAGCAAGGATATGCATATTATTTTAGACTGATCCAATGAACCATTGCATATATGTTCAAAATGTTGTATCAAGACTGTCCAAATGTGCTTAATTGGTTTATTAATATATTTTCATGTTCATTATTGTGCACTCTCCTCAAACAATAGCATGGTATTATTTCACTGTAATTGCGGTGTTATGTTTCAGGACAGGTAATGTGTGTTGTGGTGTCACATGGAGAAGACTAGAAGGAAATTGAAAATCAAAACTGTTCTTTATGAAACTGTAACATGAAAACGGAAGACACTGGTCAATTTTAAGTAAAGCAAGTGTATACATGCAGAGTGCTCATATGCCGGATAATTGAAGTCTCAGGCAATTGTCTTAGGGTTCTGAGAATTATAGAAATGCATTACAAGCTACGTGTTGTAAAATTATAGGGTGTGATTTATCAGTATGTGAAATTAAAGATAATATATGTTCTTACTCTTTCAAATTCTACTGTATGATCTGACACATTGACAAAAGGTTTTTGTCAATGTGGGTATGGATTTATAGCACTATGGCTCTATAGTCAGCCAGGATGTAAGATAGTGGAAGCAGGGCCATTCCACTCAGCTCTTTCCTTAATGTCAGCCATCTGAACCTTTTTGTAGGGCTATCCAAGCAATCCAAGCTATCCAAGTTCAGCGATTTAACACAACACATTCAATGCCTGCGATCTGGTTGCAACTCACTGAAGAACAGTGGACAGTGAGAAACACTGACATGTAATTCACACCCTTCATCCATAGAAAATGTAAGTCCTGAGAGAACATCGGTCAACTGTAAATCAGCCGACTGAGCTTTTTTTCCTCACGTTTCGCATGGATAGCATTATTTTCCTTTTTTAGCTTTCACCTTGGGTTTGGAGAAGTATTTTTGGAAGACCATTTGGGAAAACAAGGCCTGACTGGAAGGTAGCTTGGATACAAAAAGGTTCAGCTGGCCCCGTGGGGAATGGCCCTGTTCAACTATTTGACTAGATCCTGGCTGACTATAGAGCCATAGTGCTCTATGAGAGCTTCACTGAAGTCCATTTATTATCTGGTATTTTGGGAGAATCTAGAAAAGTGTACAGACAGCTGGTTTAGAGTGCATTATGGGGTGTAAACAACTGAAGTAATGGCAGCTGATTACTGCTATCTGTGTTATTTAGTGTCTGAAAGGTTTCTGAGCAAGAAGTTTGTTCATAGTTTTAGAAATGTGCCCAGAGAGAAATTGAAAATCTAGACTGTATTACCACAGTAGTGAAATAAACAGATTTTTCTAAAGGTTTTGAATGTGTGTATTTATAATGTGTGTGGTTTCTAACACTTGAAGAGTATTGTGTATTGAATTATCTAATATAATATTTTTAAGATAAAACCACCGACTGATATGGATGAAATCCATACCCATCTGTCACAACACCTAATACGAACGTGCACGCGTCCACAACTTCCTCATTTCCACTAATCTCTCAATGATTTGTACACTTTGTTCTATTGGCTATTGGAGCAATTCCTTTTAGCAAGGATCATTTTTACCAAATCAGGAGGGACCCCTAGTAGAGGGACCTCCATTTAAAATTAAAAGCTGAGTTTTGAGCCAAATGCAGACTCCAGTAGTTCCGGATATCACAACATAACTCATCCATTTTGCACCTCCAAAAATGTGCCCTACTTTTTCTGTTTGAAAGTGTATTCCAATCTCCATAGTAATGATAACTCTCCATGTGTTTTGGCTTGGGTGCTAAGAAAACAGACAGCCTACTCGTAATCCTTAGTGGTGGTTAATATGTAGCCATAAATTCACAGACGATGATTCTCCCCCTCTTACTAAGACGAGGGAATGGGGGCGGCTGAGGTCATAGGAAGTCTTTGGTCTAATTGGGATAGCAGTGAGGGAATAGGCTATTCTACTACTGCTGACATGGTTCTGTTTCATCCTGGCCTTGAACACACAACCGCAGTGTGAAACAGTAACTTTGAGGTTCAATGAAAAAGGGAGGGAGGAAGGTTTTCCTCACATCCAGCCAGCCCATGGAGGAGTGGATGATGTCAGGTTGGGTTTCTGTGGTATTGTTTAAAATGCTCACCACCAGGGTCAATAAACGGAATTGGGAGGCAGACAAAACAATGTATTCCAAAACAGGAAGACTGGGACTAACAGGAAATGCCATTTTTTTCATGTGTGATTTTTGGGCCTGTTGAGTAATCAAGGGCCAAAATGACCTTATTTGGTGGTTACAGTACCACCAGTGGTAGGGAGATGTATCTTCCAAATGTTGTCCACAGTGTGATATCAGGGCGTTAGTGTAAGGATCAGAGCAAATTATTTACTTGAATGTGGGCCCTGGCATGTAATAGTTCATACATGGAAAAACTAAGTACATACATGCAACTGCATAAAAGTACAGCTTGGCTTAACTTTGATCCTAGAGATCCTCTGTAGCTCAGTTGGTAGAGCATGGTGCTTGCAGTGGCAGGTTGGTGGGCTCGATTCCTGGGATCACCTGTATGTAAAATGTATGCACACATGCCTGTCGCTTTGGATAAAAGAGTCTGCTAAAAGGCATATATTATTATTTTAGAACAACCACTGTTTCTGACATGAGGCGCTACATCAAAGCTTGGCAGGCTGTCTCTTTTGAATAGATCTGAGTTTTGGAGAGGATTGTCTTTGAACTGCTAGCCATCTGATCTGAAAATACCCATCCAGCAGACCAGTGAGGGAGCCATCTCTGGTCTATTCAGGTGACCTTAAATGGTATTTCCCATTGTCACAAAGAAGATAAAAGAGGACAGATATTTTTAGAATTATTCTTGACCATTATTAATTGTCATTGATTTAGCTCTTGGTCTCTCCAATAACCTTTTCAGGCAGTTTGCAATGTTGTGCAAAATGTGGCTGTGAAGCAGAAAATGGGAGAGATGCTTTTTCTGACAGTAAGATGAACCTAAATGTCGTCTTGGTAAGAGGGACATGTGTTGCTCGAGGACCACCGTAGCCACTATAGCCTTTCTAGATGTACTGTATAAACCCATTGTTATGAACAGACAGGACCTGAAGCCTAAAACAATTTACAATTGAAGTTTAATTTACATTGAAGTCTAAAACAATTTACCAACGTGCATTAAAAACCAAACCTTGGTACATCAATCATTCAATATTCAAGGGATAACCATAGAGAATGATAGAGACTCTAGTGCCCAAAGCACATTTTAGCATGGGCAATGCCATGGAGGACATTCAGCATTTTCAAGTAGTCAACTCAGTGGGCTTTCTATGGGTTAAGGAAGAATCATATAATTCCATTCAGGTCCTCAGAAGGGATCAGGCAATTAATTATACTTGTGTCCATAACTACAAGTGCCAATAAATTGCAAACCTTGGCTTTATACCTGTTCAAGCAACACACACCAGGTGGCAGTATGCACCCTTTCAGTTTGTTTACCAAGTCATAAACACAGTACAATAAGAAAAGTGACTACTTCAAAATATAGATTGCCTCAATGGCGCTGCCCATGCGCTCACAGTCGAAATTTGTTTTATTTTATTTTAATGAACCTTTATTTAACCAGGCATAATGGGACAGACACAAAGAAAAGTCCTCTCAATTTCTGCCGATAGCCAAATCAGCTCATTCATAGTTTCCAGCTTTCCATTCACAATTAACATATAGGAATTAGGTCATTTTAATGGGGTGTTTTACACAAACCATGGTGGTAAACACGCCCTCTGTGGCCCTGGGGTGACATGGCAGTAGCAGTGGAAGAAAAGGACACCACCCATTGTCTGTCTGGCTGTCCCTGCTCTCCCTCACACTGTCTGAGTCTAGGCCTTAGGGAGGTCATAAGACAGTTGTGGGAGGACAATAATCATAAATGTGACATAATATAGACCCAGTAAACTTGATGTTGTGCAGTGTTAGGATGTTGATTTTAGGTTGCGGTTGTACTTTGTTGGTAACAAAAATACTATATGACTATGACACGATACTACATGTCTAATTCGAGACCATTCATGACTGCAATTAACTCTAGAAAGTGCATGACTGTCATAAAAAAAGATGTTGCATCACTGTGGGAAGACTATCTTCACATTCAGCCTCAATGTCCTGTGTTTGTCCTAAACGTTCACAAAGCTGTAAAAAAGGGAGGCTAGTAACATTGGCACCGACAATAAAATGTCATTCTCTTTTCGTTCTGTTGCATTATCTTTATAAACAGTGCATTCAGAAAGTATTCAGACCCCTTGACTTTTTCCACATTTTGTTACGTTACAGCCTTATTCTAAAATTAATTAAATAGATTTTGTTCCTAATCATAATCATCCCATAACATGACAAAGCGAAAACAGGTTTTTAGAAATGTTTGCAAATGTGTTAAAAATATTTAAAAAATGTAAAACTTAAGCGTTCCTCATTGAGTTCCCTGAATTACTATCGGACCTTGTAGTCATAGCATATAATATTCTAATCTTGGGAGACTTTAATATTCACATGGAAGACAACAGACCCGCTCCAAATGGCTTTCGGAGCCATCATCAACTCAGTGGGTTTTGTCCAACATGTCTCTGGACCTACTCACTGTCACAGTCATACTCTGGACCTAGTTTTGTCCCATGGAATAAATGTTGTGGATCTTAATGTTTTTCCTCATAATCCTGGACTATCGGACCACCAATTTATTACATTTGCAATTGCAACAAATAATCTGCTCAGATCCCAACCAAGGAACATCAAAAGTCGTGCTATAAATTCTCAGACAACACAAAGATTCCTTGATGTCCTTCCAGACTCCCCCTGTCTACCCAAGGATGCCAGAGAACAAAAATCAGTTAACCACCTAACTGAGGAACTCAATTTAACCTTGCGCAATACCCTAGATGCAGTTGCACCCCTAAAAACTAAAAACATTTGTCATAAGAATCGAGCTCCCTGGTATACAGAAAATACCCGAGCTCTGAAGCTAACTTCCAGAAAATTGGAACGGAAAAATGGCACCACACCAAACTGGAAGTCTTCCGACGAGCTTGGAAAGACAGTACCGTGCAGTATCCCTTACTGCTGCACGATCATCCTATTTTTCCAACTTAATTGAGGAAAATAAGAACAGTCCGAAATTCCTTTTTGATACTGTCGCAAAGCTAACTAAAAAGCAGCATTCCCCAAGAGAGGATGGCTTTCACTTCAGCAGTAATAAATTCATGAACTTCTTTGAGGAAAAGATCATGATTATTAGATAGCAAATTGCGGACTCCTCTTTAAATCTGCGTATTCCTTCAAAGCTCAGTTGTCCTGAGTCTGCACAACTCTGCCAGGACCTAGGATCAAGAGAGACACTCAAGTGTTTTAGTACTATATCTCTTGACACAATGATGAAAATAATCATGGCCTCTTAAACCTTCAAGCTGCATACTGGACCCTATTCCAACTAAACTACTGAAAGAGCTGCTTCCTGTACTTGGCCCTCCTATGTTGAACATAATAAACGGCTCTCTATCCACTGGATGTGTACCAAACTCACGAAAAGTGGCAGTAATAAAGCCTCTCTTGAAAAATCCAAACCTTGACCCAGAAAATATAAAAAACTATCGGCCTATATCGAATCTTCCATTCCTCTCAAAATTTTTAGAAAAGGCTGTTGCGCAGCAACTCACTGACTTCCTGAAGACAAACAATATATATGAAATGCTTCAGTTTGGTTTTAGACTCCATCATAGCACTGAGACTGCACTTGTGAAGGTGGTAAATTACCTTTTAATGGCATCAGACTGAGGCTCTGCATCTGTCCTCGTGCTCCTAGACCTTAGTGCTGCTTTTGATACCATCAATCACAACATTCTTTTGGAGAGATTGGAAACCCAAATTGGTCTACACGGACAAGTTCTGGCCTGGTTTAGATCTTATCTGATCTTATCTGACAAAATATCAGTTTGTCTCTGTGAATGTTTTGTCCTCTGACAAATCAACTGTAAATTTCGAAAACATAATGTTAACTTTCACTGCTATGCGGATGACACATAGCTGAACATTTCAATGAAACATGGTGAAGCCCCAACATTGCCCCCGCTAGAAGCATGTGTTTCAGACATAAGGAAGTGGATGGCTGCAAACTTTCTACTATTAAACTCGGACAAAACAGAGATGCTTGTTCTAGATCCCAAGAAACAAAGAGATCTTCTGTTAAATCTGACAATTAATCTTAATGGTTGTACAGTCGTCTCAAATAAAACTGTGAAGGACCTCGGCGTTACTCTGGACCCTGATCTCTCTTTTGACGAACATATCAAGACTGTTTCAAGGACAGCTTTTTTCCATCTACGTAACATTGCAAACATCAGAAACTTCCTCTCCAAAAATGATGCAGAAAAATGAATCCATGCTTTTGTCACTTCTAGGTTAGACTACTGCAATGCTCTACTTTCCGGCTACCCGGATAAAGCACTAAATAAACTTCAGTTAGTGCTAAATACGGCTGCTAGAATCCTGACTAGAAACAAACAATTTGATCATATTACTCCAGTGCTAGCCTCCCTACACTGGCTTCCTGTCAAGGCAAGGGCTGATTTCAAGGTTTTACTGCTAACCTACAAAGCATCACATGGGCTTGCTCCTACCTATCTCTCTGATTTGGTCCTGCCGTACATACCTACACGTACGCTAAGGTCACAAGACGCAGGCCTCCTAATTGTCCCTAGAATTTCTAAGCAAACCATTGGAGGCAGGGCTTTCTCCTATAGATCTCCATTTTTATGGAATGGTCTGCCTACCCATGTGAGAGACGCAGACTCGGTCTCAACCTTTAAGTCTTTACTGAAGACTCGTCTCCTCAGTGGGTCATATGATTGAGTGTAGTCTGGCCCAGGAGTGTGAAGGTGAATGGAAAGGCTCTGGAGCAAGAACCGCCCTTGCTGTCTCTGCCTGGCCGGTTCCCCTCTTTCCACAGGGATTCTCTGCCTCTAACCCTATTACAGGGGCTGAGTCACTGGCTTACTAGGGCTCTTTCATACCGTCCCTAGGAGGGGTGCGTCACTTGAGTGGGTTGAGTCACTGATGTGATCTTCCTGTCTGGGTTAGCGCCCCCCACTTGGATTGTGCCGTGGCGGCGATCTTTGTGGGCTATACTCGGCCTTGTCTCAGGATGGTAAGTTGGTGGTTGAAGATATCCCTCTAGTGGTGTGGTGGCTGTGCTTTGTCAAAGTGGGTGGGGTTATATCCTTCCTGTTTGGCCCTGTCCGGGGGTGTCATCGGATGGGGCCACAGTGTCTCCTGACCTCTTGAGTGGCCCAGCCAGAGCCCGGACTTGAACCCGATCGAACATCTCTGGAGAGATCTAAAAATAGCTGTGCAGCGACGGTCCCCATCCAACCTGACAGAGCTTGAGAGGATCTTTAGAGAAGAATGGGAGAAACTCCCAAAGTATTGGTGTGCCAAGCTTGTAGTGTCATACCCAAGAAGACTCAAGGCTGTAATCAATGCCAAAGGTGCTTCAACAAAGTACTGAGTAAAGGGTCTGAATACTTATGCGAATGGGATATATGTGCAAAAATGTCTAAACCTGTTTCCTCTTTGTCATTATGGGCTATTGTGTGTAGATTGATGAGGGGGAAAAAAACAATTAACCAATTTTAGAATAAGGCTGTGACTTAACAAAATGTGAAAAAGGTAAAGGGGTCTAATACGTTCTGAATGCACCGTATACACCCTCCAAAATGATTTTTCTTATTTTCCTTTTGCTTATCAGATGTTTATGCTCTATGTCGGGATATGACGTTAATGCAACTATCCCCTTCACGCAGGCTTCTAAAGACTTAACTAGCAATTAGGAATGGTATGCAGAATTAGAGCATTTAATTGCCTGGGGTCATAACAATATCATCCCAAAATGAATAAAGTGCTACTCTGTCTCGGTCTCGGCCATAACTGTTTTGGGCTTTGTGCCTTTAAAGCCTTGTTCACCTTGGCAGTTTGAAGTGACTCAAATCCTATTTATTTGCATATCCGATTAGAATCTGTTATTTTTTTAAAGTCTGAATAGTCAAAAGGCACATGGAATTGGATAGTTCAAGCCACATACAAATCTGATTCATGAGGGGTATTTCTGTTTATAATGAAGCCCTTTTGTGTGAAAAAAATAATAATTCTGATTGGCTGGGCCTGTGCCTGGCTACCCAGTGGGTGGGTCTATGCCCCCCATGGCCCACCTATAGCTACACCCCTGACCAGCCATGTAACATCCATAGATTAGGACCTCATTTATTTATTTCAATTTACTGATTTTCCTATATGAACTGTAACTCAGCAAATCTTTGAAATTGTTGCATGTTGCATTTATATTTGTGTTCTGTATACATAACATTTTTGTTGATAGCCCCAAGTATTGTATATACAGTAGGAGAACATGTTTAATTATATGTGATGGTTTGTATGCTATTGAAAATTATTAATATAATTTATACAACAACCGTGACAAATAAAAGGCTTGGGCTAACAGTATCGATTCACACTGTTTTTATCTGGATATCTTATTGGCCCAATCAAATCCACTGAGATGCAGCAACTTGTTTCGGATGGTACTGTAACTGTGAATAAAAATGTTTATCCATTGTGATTGTGAGGTTAAAATTTTGGAATTGGTTAGTCACAGTCTCTTGTAAGTAACAGGTTCCACCTGGGCCACATGTCATGTGTTAGCCACTCTGCCCCCTATAAAACCTGCAATTATGAGAGAAAGGGTATAGCTAATGATAGGGGGGGGGCATTTACTCGCTTCTATTCACTCCCCCGAACCGATGGGTGAAGCTCAAATGGCTGGTCTTCCTCTTTGACAGAACGCATTACAGGAGGACAATACAGCTGGCAGTGAACCGAGATACAAAGCCCTCGCGGCATAGCAGGTGAGGTGAAACCATGACACGTGCAATTGTGTGTGTGCGTGCGTGTGTGCGTGCGTGCGTGCGTGCGTGCGTGCGTGCGTGCGTGTGTGTGTGTGTGTGTGTGTGTGTGTGTGTGTGTGTGTGTGTGTGTGTGTGTGTGTGTGTGTGTGTGTGTGTGTGTGTGTGTGTGTGTGTGTGTGTGTGTGTGTGTGTGTGTGTGTGTGCGTACGTACGTACGTACGTGCGTGCATGCATTTGAAGCGGAATAGGGGCCTTGGTATGTGCACGTGGCTGACAGGGAGAAGGGCATCTCTGTCTTTGCCTGTATTTTATTTATAGTAGGCAGGGTCAGTTCCTTTGGATGCCCTCCGCTCGCTGGCGAATGGTCAAAGCAGATGCTCCCAGTTGCCACAACAGAACAAGTGGTTTGGGAAAATATAGCAACACGATATGTGCCTCATATCTGTTTATCAATAAATCCAATAGAGAATCAAACCACATGCTGTCAATCTTTATTTGCACGAGTTGTTCTTTGTACTTAAATTACATTAAATCACAATTCATTGCTGACTGTTTGTATAGTTGTTGTGTTTCTCTATTGCAAAGAACATGTATTGTTTGTCATGTTGAAATGTCAAGAAAAATAAAATATAATCAAATTAATTTGATTTGATCCCTTCTAAGACTGTGTATTGTATGTGTGCTTTTATACTGCAAAATACATTGTGTGTGTGTCCCTGTGTCCCTGTGTATGTGTGTACATGTCTATGTGTGTGTGTGCCTGTGTATGCGTGTACATGTCTATGTGTGTGTGTACCTGTGTATGTGTGTACATGTCTATGTGTGTGTGTGTGTGTGTACATGTCTATGTGTGTGTGCGTGTCTATGTGTATATGTGTGTACATGTCTGTGTGTGTGTGTGTGTGTGTGTGTGTGTGTGTGTGTGTGTGTGTGTGTGTGTGTGTGTGTGTGTGTGTGTGTGTGTGTGTGTGTGTGTGTGTGTGTGTGTGTGTGTGTGTGTGTGTGTGTGTGTGTGTGTGTGTGTGTTTGTACATGTCTATTTGTACGTATGTGTGTGTCAATGTCTGTGTGTATGTGTGTGTACATGTATGTGTGTGTGTTCCCACTATACAGTATACGATTCCAGGTGTTCTACCCTATTGAGATATTGCTAGATCACACTAGCTAAAAACAGTTCTCTAGCCAGCCAGCAGGATATAAGGGCTAAAATGAAGAGCACATTGGAGTGAGTCTCTCCTCTCCTTAGGAGCAAATGTGTTTTTCAATCACTCAAGTCTATTTATAGCCTCTGGAAGTATCTGATTGGACAATCTTTGCTTTCATTCTCCTGACCTTGACTCCCTCTCTGTTCTAAGGCTGCAAACTGAAACTGGCACTAGAGCACTGTAAAACACATTGGGTTACATAACAGTTTAGTAAGTAAACCCACATGAGGAATAGAATTTCACTCCCAGAAAGAAGGTGGTTGGTTTTCCTGAAACCTATTGATTGAGTCTTATTTGGAGAGATTTAAATGAGTCTCTGGTTTTTCCCAGGATGTGGACTGTGCTGGAGGTCCAAAATAGAACAATGTACTATAAATTCTTATAGGGTTTTGGGCTAACAATGCTTAACAATGGTGTTTTTCAGGACTCATTGGTTGGAGAGACTATCCTGATCACAGTTGAATTTTGTAACACCTGAGTGTTTATCTCTGCCTGTGTGCGCATGCAGACCTCGGCCCATCTATGCCTATTCCTTCTAAGTGTGTGATAGCATTTTTCTGCATCCGTGTTTGTTTCTGTCTGAGTGGCTAGTGTTTGTGCATGTGTCTGTGTGTTTGTGTTGGGCTTTGAGGGATTCCTCCAGAGGACACATCGCAGTGAGACAGATTGTGTGCACTGTAAACACAGGAGACAGGAGTCACAGTGGAAATAAGGCCTATAACTCAGTCATCTTTGATGCTGATATGGAAATCCTTGTGATAGTGTAACTGCAGACAAGGGTTCAACCTTCAATGTTTCAAATACTTAGAGTGTTTGCTTTAGACTATCTAGAGTATCAGCGGGGCGAGGCTGACAAAGTTTGGTTATATTGCAAGAGGCAAGCCCAGTTTTTCTCAGTTTCACAATTCCTGACATTTAATCCTAGTAAAAATTCCCTGTCAGTTAGGATCACCACTTTATTTGAAGAATGTGAAATGTCAGAATAACAGTAGAGAGAATGATTTCTTTCAGCTTTTATTTCTTTCATCACATTCCCAGTGGGTCAGAAGTTTACATACACTTAATTAGTATTTGGTAGGATTGCCTTTAAATTGTTTAACTTGGGTCAAATGTTTCGGGTAGCCTTCCACAAGCTTCCCACAATAAGTTGGGTGAATTTTGGCCCATTCCTCCTGACAGAGCTGGTGTAACCGAGTCAGGTTTGTAGGCCTTCTTGCTCACATGCGCTTTTTCAGTTCTGCCCACAAATTTATAATATATAATATAATAATAATAACAAATTTGAGGTCAGGGCTTTATGATGCCACTCCAATACCTTGACTTTGTTGTCTTTAAGCCTTTTTGACACAACCTTGGAAGTATGCTTGGGGTCATTGTCCATTTGGAAGACCCATTTGCGACCAAGCTTTAAATTCCTGACTGATGTCTTGAGAAGTTGCTTCAATATATCCACATAATTTTCATGCCTCATGATGCCATCTATTTTGTGAAGTGCACCAGTCTCTCCTGCAGCAAAGCACTCCCACAACGTGATGCTGCAACCCCCGTGCTTCACGATTGGGATGATGTTCTTTGGCTTGCAAGCCTCCCCCTTTTTCCTCCAAACGTAGCGATGGTCATTATGGCCAAACAGTTCTAGATTTTTTAAATCAGATCAGAGGACATTTCTCCAAAAAGTACGATATTTGTCCCATGTGCAGTTGCAAACCGTAGTATGGCTTTTTATGGCGGTTTTGGAGCAGTGGCTTCTTCCTTGCTGAGTAGCCTTTCATGTTATGCCGATTATAGGACTCGTTTTACTGTGGATATAGATACTTTTGTACCGGTTTCCTCCAGCATCTTCACAAGGTCCTTTGCTGTTGCTCTGGGATTGATTTGCACTTTTCGCACCAAAGTATGTTCATCTCTAGGAGACAGAACACGTCACCTTCCTGAGCGGTATGACAGCTGTGTGGTCTCATGATGTTTATACTTGTGTACTATTGTTTGTACAGATGAACGTGGTACCTTCAGGTCTTGGCTGATTTATTTTGATTTTCCCATGATGTCAAGCAAAGAAGCACTGAGTTTGAAGGTAGGCCTTGAAATACATCAACAGGTACACATCCAATTGACTCAAATTATGTCAATTAGCCTATCAGAAGCTTCTAAAGCCATGACATCATTTTTTGGAATTTTCCAAGCTGTTTAAAGGCACAGTCAACTTAGTGTATGTAAACTTCTGACCCACTGGAATTGTGATACAGTGAATTATAAGTGAAATAATCTGTCTGTAAACAATTGTTGGAAAAATGACTTGTGTCATGCACAAAGTAGATGTCCTAACCAACTTGCCAAAACTAAAGTTTGTCAACAACAAATTCAAGGAGTGGTTGAAATATTAGTTGTAATGACTCCAACCTAAGTGTATGTAAACTTCCGACTTCAACTGTATGTAAAAGTATGTGGACACCCCTTCAAATTAGTGTATTTGGCTATTTCAGCCACACCCGTTGATGACATGTGAATTAATAATATATAATAATATATGCTATTTAGCAGACGCTTTTATCCAAAGCGACTTACAGTCATGTGTGCATACATTCTACGTATTAAATCGAGCACACCGCCATGCAATCTCCATAGACAAACATTGGCCTTACTGAAGAGTTTAGTGACTTTCAACGTGGGACCGTCATAAGATGCCATCATTCCACCAAGTCACTTTGTCAAATGTCTGCTCTGCTTGAGCTAGTGTAACGGATGTGAAACAGCTAGCTTAGTTAGTGGTGCGCGCTAAATAGCGTTTCAATCGGTTACGTCACTTGCTCTGAGACCTTGAAGTAGTAGTTCCCCCTGCTCTGCAAGGGCCGCGGCTTTTGTGGAGCTATGGGTAACGATGCTTCGTGGGTGACTGTTGTCGATGTGTGCAGAAGGTCCCTGGTTCGCGCCCGGGTATGGGCGAGGGGACGGTTTAAAATTATTCTGTTACATTGATGCTGTTGACCCGGATTACTGGTTGCTGCGGAAAAAAGGAGGAAGGTCAAAAGGGGGGTGAGTGTAACGGATGTGAAACGGCTAGCTTAGTTAGCGGTGCGCACTAAATAGCGTTTCAATTGGTTACGTCACTTGCTCTGAGACCTTGAAGTAGTAGTTCCCCTTGCTCTGCAAGGGCCGCGGCTTTTGTGGAGTGATGAGTAACGATGCTTCGAGGGTGACTGTTGTCGATGTGTGCAGAGGGTCCCTGGTTCGCGCCCGGGTATGGGCGAGGGGACGGACGTAAAGTTATTCTGTTACACTACCACGGTCAACTGTAAGTGTCGTTATTATGAAGTGGAAACGTCTATGAGCAACTACGGCTCAGATGGGAGGTGGTAGGCCACACAAGTTTACAGAACGGGACGGCCGAGTGCTGAAGCACGTAACACGTAAAAATCGTCTGTCCTCGGTTGCAACACTCACTACCGAGTTCCAAACTGCCTCTGAAAGCAACGTCAGCAAAATTACTGTTCGCCGGGAGCTTCATGAAATAGGTTTCCATGGTCGAGCAGCCACATACAAGCATACGATCACCAGGCGCAATGCCAAGAGTTGCCTGGAGGGGTATAAAGCTTGCCGCCAATGGACTCTGGAGCAGTGGAAACGCGTTCTCTGGAGTAATGAATCACGCTTCACCGTCTGTCAGTCCAACGGACGAATCTGAGTTTGGTGGATGCCAGGAGAACGCTGCCTGCCCCAAAGCATAGTGCCAACTGTAAAGTTTGGTGGATAATAATGGTCTGGGGCTGTTTCTCAGGCTTCGGGCTATGCCCTTTAGTTCGAATGAAGGGAAATCGTAATGCTACAGCATACAAGGACATTCTCGATGACTCTGTGCTTCCAACTTTGTGGCAATAGTTTGGGGAAGGCCCTTTGCTGTTACAGCATGAAAATGACCCCGTGTACAAAGCGAGGTCCATACAGAAATGGTTTTGAGATCAGTGTGGAAAACCTTGACTAGCCTGCACAGTGCTCTGACCTCAACTCCATCAAACACCTTTGGGGTGAATTGGAACGCCGACTGCGAGCCAGGCCTAATCGCCTAACATCAGTGCCCGACCTCACTAATGCTATTGTGGCTAAATGGAATCAAGTCCCCGCCGCAATGTTCCAACATCTAGTGAAATGCCTTCCCAGAACAGTGGAGGCTGTTATAGCAGCAAAGTGGTGACCAACTCCATATTAATTCCCATTATTTTGGAATGAGATGTTTGAAGAGCAGGAGTCCAAATACGTTTGGTCATGTAATGTATTTAAGTGCCTTTGAATGGGGTATGGTAGTAGGTGCCAGGCTCACCTGTTTGAGTGTGTCAACTGCAACATTTTCCCTTGTGTATCAAGAATGGTCCAAGAATTCCCTGTGGAACGCTTTCGACACCTTGTAGATTCCATTCCCCGACTAATTGAGGCTGTTCTGAGGGCAAAAGGGGGTGAAACTCTATATTAGGAAAGTGTTCCTAATTTGTTTGTCCACTGAGTGTATACAAACCATTCTAGCATATTGCCTCTATATATTTCCACTTTTGCAAGTGAAACCCATTTTTTGCAAGTCAGTGGACCTAGACCTGGCCATGTGTGATATCCATGTAGGTGTTCATTTAGCCTACATTGTAAGACCCAGAGAGCAGCACATGTCCACTGATGGGTGGTGCGGTTAAGCATGCCGCCAAGGTCTGTCAGCTCACTAGCTAATGTAGGACAGAGAGTGAGAAAATAGCATCCTTGTTGTCAGCCCCTTAAACCAGTTGTTTTTGCAGCCACTTGAAGGAACATTACCATTAAAGTAGATTGAAGAGGTCGGAGCAAACTTGAGACCTGTTACAATGGGAAAAATAAAACTGAGCCAGAGAGACTGAGAAACAGCTTCTACCTGCAGATCATCAGACTGTTAAACAGTCACCACTAGCCGGCCTCCACCCAGGACCCTGCCCTGAACCTTAGTCACTGTTCTAGCCGGCTACCACCCAGTACTCTACCGTGCACCTTAGAGACTGCTGCCCTATGTTTAATTTTTAAATTTTAAATTTCACCTTTATTTAACCAGATAGGCTAGTTGAAAACAAGTTCTCATTTGCAACTGCGACCTGGCCAAGATAAAGCAAAGCAGTGCAACACAGACAACAACACAGAGTTACACATGGAGTAAACAATAAGCCAATAACACAAACAAGTCAATGACACAGTAGAGAAAAGATAGTCTATATACAGTGTGTGCAAAAGGCATGAGGAGGTAGGCAATAAATAGGCCATAGGAGTGAATAATTACAATTTAGCAGATTAACACTGGAGTGATGAATGAGCAGAAAAGTAAATCAAATAAAAACAGTATGGGGATGAGGTAGGTAGATTGGGTGGGCTATTTACAGATGGACTATGTACAGCTGCAGTGATCGGTTAGCTGCTCAGATAGTTGATGTATAATGTTGGTGAGGGAAATAAAAGTACACAGAGTCATTGAACACTGGTCACTTTAATAATGTTTACATACTCTTTCACCCACTTTATATGTACAGTGCATTCGGAAAGTATTCAGACACCTTGACTTTTTCCACATTCTGTTACGTTACAACTTTATTCTAAAATTGATTAAATGAAACAAATCCTCATCAATCCACACACAATACCCTATAATGACAAAGTGAAAACAAGTTTTTAGAAATGTTTGTACATTTATTAAAAATAAAAAAACAGAAATGCCTTACTTACATAAGCATTCAGACCCTTTGCTATCAATTGATTGGACATGATTTGGAAAGGCACACACCTGTCTATTTAAAAGGTCCCACAGTTGACAGTGCATGTCAGAGCAAAAACCAAGCCATGAGGTCTAAGGAATTGTCCGTAGAGCTCCGAGACAGGATTGTGTCATGGTACAGATCTGGGGAAGTGTACCAAAACAATTCTGCGGCATCATTCTTAAATGGAGGACGTTTGGAACCACCAAGACTCTTCCTAGAGCTGGCCGCCCTGCCCAAACTGAGCAATCGGAGGAGAAGGAACCTGATGGTCACTCAGACAGAGCTCCAGAGTTCCTCTATGGTGATGGGGGAACATTCCAGAAGAACAACCACCTTTGCAGCGCTCCACCAATCAGGCCTTTTTGATAGAGTGGCCAGACGGAAGCCGCTCCTCAGTGAAAGGCACATGACAGCCCGCTTGGAGTTTGCCAAAAGGCACCTAAAGGACTCAGACAATGAGAAACAAGATTCTCTGGTCTGATGAAACCAAGATTGAACTTGGAGGAAACCTGGCACCATCCCTATGGTAAAGCATGGTGGTGGCATCATTCTTCAGCGGCAGGGACTAGGAACCCAGCTAGCAATGAGGAATCGGCGCAGAAGTGGCCCTCTTTCGGGGGGCCGGAACTGATTGAATCCGCCTGGAATCGGGTGTCGGACAGAATCAAAATGAGTGACTGCACAGAATCAGCCCAAGTACATCGGCCCGTTTCCATCTACTGGCATTTTACCAGAATCCCCCCAGAAGTGGCCCGGTGCAAATTTAAATAAATGTACACAAAATTTCCCGATTTAGTCATTTTAAATATTACTATTATACATTTTATACATACAAATTATACCCATCCACAAAGTTTTTAATGATGATCAATTGCCTTCAACAAAATATCAAAACACTAAAATACTACTTAAACATGAAAGATTCAAAGAATGTTATTAATGAATTAAGATTTCTTTCTATTTAGGCTATGGTAGTCATTCAGTTTTCTCCATCACTCCTCCACGGTCTGGTCACTTCTCACTCGCTCTCTACTTGTTCTCCCTCCATCTCTGTCAGTGGCTGGCTGCATCCATCATTTTATGTATTTTATGTATCTCCACATCAGGAACTTCAGAATGGCTGCGATGCACAGCACCTTTGTAAATATTAGATAGAGAGAAAATAGAACACGTATTGAAATATTGCCAGAAATGACTCATAGTTTATGCAACTCCCCTATCACTACAACACTGTTCTATCAATAGCTTTTTGTAAAATATTTCCAGTTCATTATATTCTTCCTGCTTTAAACTATGTTGTAATAATGAACTTCTCAGCTGATAATGAAATTGACATGCTGGCCTGTTTTATTTAATTTATCACTTGATTCCTCTCTGCCCCATGCAGTGGCCTTGAAAGCAAACTTACCGATAACTACACTTTTTAAGGCAAGAAGTTGAAAAGCCTGTTTCCCATTGGCCCCTCTCCAATTCATTTTCATGACCAGGCCATTTGTAAGGAGTTTTGAGAGGATTCTCCACACATTCTCCTTGGTGTTCATCCCTCCAGACAGTCCCAAATATATGGTCTAAAAAACAAAAACGCATATATGATGAACATAATACCAATTTGAAGGAAGCTGGAATGATACTCTTGGTCAGATTGTGGCTTGGTTGACTACTTTTCAGCTATACATGTAATGATAATGATATCTTGTCATACCAGGTTATTTTTTAAGTCTTGATCTGAAAGTTGACCCTCAACTCTCCTCAAGTCTTCCAGCGAGGACATTGGGAGTCGAAGGTCTGTCACATCTGGAACCTCATCCAGGGTTGATCTGTTCGCCTGGAGCGTTTGAAGCTGCAACACAACCAGCTTTTGCTGTTGCTATTGCTTAATCATTTCTATGGAGGTTAAGATCTCACAAAGAATTGCTGCAAAAATACAAAACAGAACACAGTTGTGTTTTATCCCTCACATTCTTTCAGTAGTTAAAGTTATAAAGGATAATAAAGATAAATATATACAACATAATCAACGCAATCACATTATAGCTCAGGGGTGGGAATCTTTGAAGTTGGTGGGGGCCACAATATGTACCTGACATGTAACACTTACAATCACACACTGGCTGCTGCTGTTGTTGAATGTTTGGCTCAAGCCTTGTTGGTCGATCAGAATTCCCAGGTGTCTCTCTTCTGTCCAATGGAGGTCTGATAACTGGTGCAGGTGGCAAACCCGTAGAGGTGTTTGACTGGCCCTTGAGTGAAAACTTTTCCATTGGCTCCTCATCCTAAGTTTCAGTGGCACTGAATATTTGCGTATTTGTGCCCCTGATGTTACAAATACAAGGTTATTGAACTCATAAGAAAGACCAGTGAAGTAAACATATGTTGGATATTTAGGCCATACACTGAGAAATGTATTTTTTAAATCATATTTGTTATAGTTATACCTTCCTTTGCTCTTTATATATGCAGGCGGTCATCCTCCTCCTCAGGCTGAAGATCAGATTGGACCACAGCCATAGGAAGCTTACGGCGAGCCTCTTCATATGTGTCTGTAAGGGAATATGAATGTATCGTGTTTAGATTGCAGATACATATTGTCTCAGGAGGTCGTTGTCAGTTATACATCGTTGACTGCAAATATAACATTAACTCACCTCTAGTGTACCTGATGTTCACATCAAACAAGTCCCATGTTTTGTCAGGTGCTTCTTGCCGTTTCATTGTCCTTGTGCAGCATGCTGTGGATGTATAAGAGGGCCAGTTGGCCATGCCACCCTGGACCCATGATGAAGGCACAACTTCGTTCTCCTTCTTCTCCACTGGTATAAAGTCCACAATGTGAAACATGCTGTGTAAATTGAGAATGAATATGCATCATTTATAGTACTGAAAGTAAGACTCTCATAAGAGGACTAGCTCTGCTGACCATCCAAACGCAGGCTCTGGTGTTGATTGTAACCGCTGACCCTCACTGATTCTGAGTGTCCCACATTTAGCCCACTAGATTGTGTATTTGTGTCATGGTTATTTTGTAGACATGTTTTACTTTACCATGCTAGTTGGGGACTTATGTATGATCACAGGTTTGTAGTGTATGTATATTACTTAGTACTTCAAGATGATATGAATGATGTAGTGCTCATTACTTTACACATTCATGCACTTTAAAAGACACATTTGTTTTTAGAATAGTTAAAACACTTATATATTTCACACTTTTTATACAACCATTTACATACTGATGTTACAAAAAGCAATTTCTCAGCTCTGGCATCCAACCAAAATGCAGCAGTTTTATATGTTATGTTTGTAAAAATACAATCAAGTATATGGCAATATCTGTTAGATTACAGATTGCAGCTGTTAACCTTCAACCAAATGAAGAAGCAGCATACCCACAAATTTGTTTTTAAATGGCAAGAGCACATACTTTAGAAGGCTTTCATCTACCTTGACATATTTCAGATTTAAAGACATATTTGACAGAAGGAAGACTCCCAAATGTGATGATTTAACTGGGTAGTCAAAAAAGTCTGTGACAGAAGTGAACACATTATATACAACATAGGAACCCCATTATGGGCTATTGTGTGTATATTGATGAGTAAAAAATGTTTTTTAATCCATTTTAGAATAAGGCTGTAACGTAATAAAATGTGGTAAAAGTAATGTGGTCTGAATACTTTCCAAAAGCACTGTATATGCTGTATTCTAGTCATGGCTCATCCTATATAACTACAGCTGTACACACTGTTCATACTCTCTATATATTTATATACATTATATGTATATATAGATATATTTATATTCCGGTCTCTGACATTTTTCTGGATTATGTGTGTATAGTTTTATTTGTATTAGTACTAGGTATTACGGCACTGTTGGAGCTAGAAACACAAGCATTTCGCTGCTCCTGTGATAACATTATGCAAATCTGTGTACGTGGCCAAATGTTGATTTGATTAGATTTAAGGAGTCCCAGGAATAATGATATAATCAAACACAGGCTTGTATCAAACACAAGAGAGTATGAGATGACAACAAAGAGATACAACGAGAAGTTGTATCTACACCTGCATTGCTTGCTGTTTGGGGTTTTAGGCTGGGTTTCTGTACAGCACTTTGAGATATCAGCTGATGTACGAAGGGCTATATAAATCCATTTGATTTGATTTGAAGTAACCCACTCAGGCTGCAGCTATGTGGGAGTTAACATGGATGTCTTCAGTTATCATGGCAGAGCTACAGGCTTTTGACCGGAGAGCTGATCCTCGTAGTTGGAACTTTTATAGTTTGCTGCTCTCTACTGGGCAAAAACTATGCTAGCTCAGCTGGATTGACTTGCTACAGTACTAAGGCCAAGTTGTCAGCTCTGAGGCCTTAAGATGAATTCCCCACCATTTACACTAGCATTGCATCATGATTATTCACTGTCAAGCCATTGACATGCTTTCATAGGTTTGATGTAATCATTTCAATATTACAACCGATGGTTTAGGAAATCATAGTTGACAATCAAAACGGTGCTGTGATTTGGAATGAGCAATTCAAAGCATGTCAGCCGTAGTAATCTGCCATGACCATATGGAAACGTGACTTGTGTGTGTTGATACAGTCCTATTTCAGAACATGACATACTTGGGTTTCTGGATTTTACTTACAGGATTTGAACAACCCTGGTCTACAGTAGATAACATGACAGAAGTATGAAGTTCTTACCTCAAAATGATTCTGGAGGTTCTGGAAGTACACTTCACATCCTGGAAAAAGACAAGACATGCAGAATCATTTCAGAGACTGTTTTGATTGCCTATGTACTGTATGATATTTTATATTACCTTATGTTATTGACCCTAATTGTCATTGGCTATTGAAGCCAATACATGCATGGCTGCTTTTACATTTGTCCCCCATTGTTGTACATTTATCAGCCAAAACATGACACCCACCCTGTATTCAAGAGCATGTTGTGTCTCAGCTGATACCGGGCACAACAGAAAAACCTTCCATGATGTAAAATAGGTTCTACGCGGTTTTGCTTAGTAGCCATTGATTCATGAATAATATAACTTCTAAATGTCTCATGACCTTAGTTCAACTGCATAGTCGTACAAGACCCAAAATATAAGCTTGTTTAACTCCAATGTTTGTAAACAAAGTAAATGTATACAAATACTATATAGCCTCAAAACATGGTTTCAACTATAATTTTGAGATGGTCAAACCATAGTTTACAAGTTTTTAGATAATTGCCATTAAAAGTAAAACATATATATATATAATTTTAATAAAAATATACATTTTTCTAGAAATTCTAAAATAGTTTGACTAGCTAAGTGTTGCACATTAGTAGGGCTAAGTAGCCAATACAGTAGCAGAAGGAGAGAGATTTTTCTAGTTAGGACCCACCTGGGTCTGAGCATGGCACAGCATCACCACACGGGCAAAACAACAACATACGACAATCAATGCAGCAGAGATGGGGAACTGAGGAATATAGTGGAGGTAATAACAGGTGATTGAGTCCAATAATACACTGACACACCTGACGAGGAAAGGCAGGTGTGCATAATGCTGGGGAGCCTGGCGCTCAAGCCAGGGATGGGGAGTAGGCGTGACACAGAGGTACGTTTAACCCTAACCTTAAACCGACACGGTTCTTGTACTATAAAGCTACAAACATTTAAATATATTTTGTTCTTGAAGAAAAGTTTAAGATTTCAAGTCAATTTTCTTCTTTTCAGCATAATGTCACTGCAGGTATACTTTTCAGTCAATCACCTGCATTCTTATGCCACAAATATCACATCAGGCAAACCATTTGGAACATTGAGATAGTTTAAAGGGAATATTGTAGAAATGTCCTTTTATCCAATAAATCGTAGCAATTTGACCCAATCTACCCATACAATGCAGACTTGATTGTTGAATTATGGGGAAGCAGTCCTGATCGCAGTGAGGTAATCAAGTCCCTAAACCTCAAATCCAACTAAGTCCCTAGTGTTTGAGTCCTGAGTCCTATAGATAGAGTACCAAGTTGAGTCGTAAGTCCCTTGAAAGGCTAAAGATGTGGTTCAACAATCTTTGAAGCTACATTTCATAATGTTGAAGGCTAACTGACTTACAGTGATGCACATTAGTAGGGCTAACTACAGTAGGTACTGTTTAACAAGGGAGAGGTTTTCTGATAAAATCACTACTGGTTGAGTTCGAGTGACAACTGGTCGAGTCCGAATCGAGTCACGGGAAAACTGAATTAGATCTGAGTGAAATCTGATTCCTGGAGTGTATTCATTAGACCAAGACCGTAGCAAAATGTTAAAAACAATTGCAAAAAGTTTTGTAACGGAAACCGGTTACTACAAAAATGGTTCTTGTTGAACAAATGCAGGTAGGTCCCTCCCCGTTTCGTTACGTTTGCTTCTGCTGGCTTCCATTTGGTTCCTAGTGAATACACCCCTGTGGTGCGTTCAGTTTGGTTCAATGTTTGGACGTAAGACACAAATTCCCCAAAATGGTTCGCACTGTTATACAACAGCTTTTGAAGTATGTTTGCTCCCCGTGGGTGTGGTGAGGTATGACCTGATCAATATGGGTGTGACCATTTGAAATCGCAAAACTAGTGAGGCACACCATACACCATCTGGGTTATCATTATCACGCCATTCTTCAACTAGTCGTTCAGTACGGACTCTGTTGAATTGAACATGTACTAAACGCACCCCAGGGGTTTGGTTAATATAAGGAAGTTGAAAGGGTTTATACTTTTACTTTTGATACTTAAGTGGTTAACGCGTTGGGCCAGTAACTTGAAGTCTGCTGGATCGAATCCCCGAGCTAACAAGGTAAAAATCTGTCGTTCTGCCCGAGCAAGGCAGTTAACCGACTGTTTCCCAGGCGCCGAAGACGTGGATGTCGATTAAGGCAGCCCCCCGCACCTCTAAGAATTGTTGGGTTAAATGCGGAAGACAAATTTCAGTTGAATACGTTCAGTTGTACAACTGACTAGGTATCCCCCTTTCCCTTAAGTATCAAAAGTAAATGGAATTGCTAAAATGTACTTAAGTATATTTAAAACCAACTACTTTTAGACTTTTACTCAAGTAGTATTTTACTGGGTGACTTTCCCTTTTACATGAGTCATTTTCTGTTAAAGTATCTTTACTTTTACTCAAGTATGACCAATTGGTCCAGATGACTGTGCGATCACGCTCTCCGCAGCTGATGTAAGACCTTTAAACAGGTCAACATTCACAAGGCCGCGGGGCCAGACGAATTACCAGGACGTGTACTCCGAGCACGCACTGACCAACTGGCAAGTGTCTTCACTGACATTTTCAATCTCTCCCTGTCTGAGTCTGTAATACCAACATGTTTCAAGCAGACCACCATAGTCCCTGTGCCCAAGAACACTAAGGTAACCTGTCTAAATGACTATCGACACGCAGCACTCACGTCTGTAGCCATGAAATGCTTTGAAAGGCTGGTCATGGCTCACATCAACACCATTATCCCAGAAACCCTATAGACCCACTCCAATTTGCATACCGCGCCAATCCCTATTGCACTCCACACTGCCCTTTCCCACCTGGACAAAAGGAACACCTATGTGAGAATGCTGTTCAATGACTACAGCTCAACGTTCAACACCATAGTGCCCTCAAAGCTCATCACTAAGCTAAGGACCCAGGGACTAAACACTTCCCTCTGCAACTGGATCCTGGACTTCTTAATGGGCCACCCAAAGGTGGTAATGGTAGGTAACAACACATCCGACACGCTGGTCCTCAACACGGGGGCCCCTCTGGGGTGCTTGCTCAGTCCCCCCCTGTACTCCCTGTTCACTCATGATTGCACGGCCAGGCACGACACCAACACCATCATTAATTTTGCCGATGACACAACAGTGGTAGGCCTGATCATCGACAACGATGAGACAGCCTATAGGGAGGAGGTCAAAGACCTGGCTGCTTGGCGTAAGGACAACATCCTCTCCCTCAACGTGATCAAGACAAAGGAGATGATTGTGGACTACAGGAAAAGGAGGACTGAGCACGCCCCCATTCTCATCAACAGGCTGTTGTGGAGCAGGTTGAGAGCTTCAAGTTCCTTGGCATCCACATCACCTACAAACTAACATGGTCCAAGCACACCAAGACAGTTTTGAAGAGGGCACGACAAAACCTATTCCCCTCAGCAGACTGAAAAGATTTGGCATGGGTCCTCAGATCCTCAAAAGGTTTTACAGCTGCACCATCGACAGCATCCTGACGGGTTGCATCACTGCCTGAAATGGCAACTTCTCCGCCTCCGTACAGCCCATTACATAACCGAAGCTAAGCTTCCTGCCTTCCAGGACCTCAATACTAGGTGGTGTCAGAGGCAGGCACTAAAAATAGTCAGACTCCAGCCACCCTAGTCATTAGACTGCTCTCTTTGATAACGCACGGCAAGCGGTACCGGAGCACCAAGTCTAGCTCCAAGAGGATTCTAAACAGCCTCTACCCCCAAGCCACAAGACTCCTGAACAGCTAATCAAATGGCTACCGAGACTATTTTAGCTATAGGAATGTTTGTTTGCAGGAAAAGGATTGTCCTGCCTTTCAAGAATGTCTGAATTGTTTCACTTTGCTTTTCTGGTTGGCTGTCAAGTTTCACCATCCAATGAATTCAGATCTATAAGGGTGCATGTCTTACCATGGAACGACACCAACACCATCATGATCATTGGTGATATGTTGGCATGTGAGATTTATTAGCATATGGCAAATATTTGTAAATGATTGCATTCTATCCATGCTGGCTTTCGTGGCTACCTGAGACATGAAACAAATGCATGGGAGGCCTTACAGGTTGTCGCCAATTTATTAATGTGTAATTTGTCTAAATGGGTAATGGAAACACTTCAACCACTACATTTTTATTCGACACTAGCTAGGGTTTTCCTCCATTTGGCGACACATTTTCATGCGAATATTAAAAAATCTGTATATAGAAAATGTGCCCATTTTCCCATCAGTGGTGTGTTTCCACCAAACTGACTTGTTGCAGATAAAAATCAGTGTGTGATGACGTGGTGCACACAATGTACTTGTTCACAATGTACTTGTTCACTTAAGTTTTAATGTACTGAATACAAATCTAAAGTTCAATGTATTTCCATTGCATTTTCAACCCTACCGATTTACTTTTGTCACACAAACTGTTGCATTAAATAGCAAATGTTCCTACTCTGGTCTAGCCAACAGCTCAAAGACGTGCAGGTAGACTAGTCTACATGATGAGACTCTTATGGATGAGAGCAATTATATTTTTATTTATCAAACCGCAGTCAAGCATCAATCATCATGCCACCAGAATAAAACCCTCAATGTTTATTGGAAAGGAGCATCAAGATCACCGTGCACTTTCACAACTCTGTGAAGTTCATAACTTATTTCATCTGTTGCCCAATAACCTGAATGGTTTCCCGAGCTGTAGTGGGAGGACTACACACACCGTGTTATCTCGTGGCTCCCAATTTGACTTTGATATGATGGTTGTTATATCAATACCATATCATTTTTCGCATAATTCATTTTACAGACACAAAAGGATCCTGCCATGTCGAACAAACAAATGATCTGACTGCATTTATAACATCACAGCTGTCATATTTTATTTATATGGTATGACTATACTTGCATTAATAAATCTGGATAGAAACGTGGTTACTGTAAGTTGTGAAAAATCATTTTCTGTCCATCGATACAAGATAGCTAAATGAACAGGCCCCCTAGCAGACAATTGTATCATCTATTTTCTATACAAACTTTCTGTTGACAAAAACAATCACTGGGCAACTTTTTTTTTCTTTTTACCTTTATGTAACCAGGTAGGCCAGTTGAGAACAAGTTCTCATTTACAACTGCGCCCATGCCAAGATAAAACAAAGCAGTGCGACAAAAACAACACAGAGTTACACATAAACAAACGTACAGTCAATAACACAATATAATTTTTTTAAATGGAAAAATAGCTAGTGTTAGGGAGGAGATGGGGCTGCTTCAATGACCCTATTACCGCCACACCGGCGGTCACGAGTCATGAAGGCAGTCAAATTACAATTAGGCTTCTCCAAGCTCTGATGCTGCTGATGGTCATTGGTAGCCTACCAAACTTGCTAACTGCCTCACTCTATTGTCCCTCTAATCACATCAATGCAAATGTTTTCGAAAATCTAATCAAACAAAGCATTAGAGCCCATGAGCTCATGTTGCGCAACATTTCTATAGGCTATGCAATTGCTTTCTATAGGCTAGGCCCACTACATATTTATTTATCTACTTTCCTAATATTAAGCACATTGTTTATCGTTACAACAGGAGTGTAGCCTACCTGGCTGGCATGAAAATGAACCATGGGAAAGATGTCCTCCATTTGCTAATTAAGTGCATAGATGACATTGATTTTTTCCCCTGCTGCCCCTGTTTCGAGGTATATGTAAAGACGAGATTACATCAAGAATAGTCTGATGGGACAATATTAGCCTATCACTTGTGAATGAAATATTACCACTTGTGAGTGATGCCAAGCATAAAACTGCCTTTTTTGGCTATTTTTTCTAATCATAGTCGCACACCTCATTTAGCCTAGCCCATGGGTTTATATGTTTTTATAAGGTTTGTATCACAACTAAAGTGGTCAATTAACTTCTTCAAATTAAACACATTAGTCTGCTTTACAAGGGGTTTAGAGCACACATAAGGCACAAATAAGCAGCGAGTGAGTTTCAAGTTTGGTGAAGATAATTTTCACCATACAAATGCACCTTTATAATAAAAGCATTACATGCATAATTGCATTTGCAGTCACATTTCATCATGGTGTTTTCCCAATAGTGGAACATTTGCATTCATAGCCTACTGCCATGTGTGCATTGCTGCGCTTATAATGTGAAGAAATATCCTAATAGTTTATCAAAATTGTATTAAACTAAATGTTCTGATCTGTTGCGTCAGCCACATTGCGTAAGAAATATTTTTTTGATGCTTGTGGTTGTATTAATTTGGGATCTATTACATCCCACAACTGTCCCAGACTGTTTGAAATATTTATTTCTCGCATAGAATAGGTTAACTTTTGTACTATAGTAGATTGACATAGGCTAGTGCTTTTGCTGTTCATTAGGCCTACTCATCTTGTTGGCTAACGAAAAGTAAATGTGGACAGTTCTTCCAAGATCTTCAATATGCACCTCGGAATTGGATCGTAGTACGAGCGTAGTTGCATCACCGATGTGTCTGTCTTCACTTGTAGCCTGTGAGAAAGACCCAATCACATGATGGAGAGGCATGTGAGTGAGAGGTGCTTAGGAGGGCATAGCACTCAGGGAGAAGGGCACAATGCAGCACTCCGGGCCAAGGGCACAATGGCCACTGGGTGCAAAAGGCATGGATTTTCTTAGGGTGCATTAAGGCCACAAAGGGGATGTCGCCGTGAAATTTGAGGCATTATCAAGTGCTTGTCAAATTGTGAATGAGAGGCTGATGAAGTGTATACAGCCTGCGCAAAAAAAACAAAGCAGAGCTCATGCTTTTCAAGCGAGTCACATCGTGCAGCCTTACACTGTGTTAAAAATCAAAACATATATCCCAACAAATTATATTAACAACTCTAAATTAAATGTGGAAGCCAGAAGATGATAAATGTGTTTATGTTAAGTAACGGTCAATTACTGTGAGACTGACAGTTATTTGCTTGACAATCACCAGCTGATTAAATTTCATGATCTCAAATGTGTTCAACATGGTTGAGGTCAGGGCTCTGTGCATGCCAGTCAAATTCTTCCACACCAATCTCGACAAACCATTTCTGTATGGACCACACTTTGTGCATGGGGGCATTTGTATCAAGACTTACCAAATATGCCTAATTGGTATATTAATACATTTTCAAGTTCCTAACTGTGCACTCTCCTCAAACAATAGCATGGCATTATTTAACTGAGATAGAGTTATAAAATGCTAAAAATTAAGCTAATTAATGTAAATGCTGATTTGTTTGTCCTATAATTGTATAGAGTGGTTCTTCATGTTTCCAGGTCAAAGATGGTGACAGGCAATCAGAAGTAAGTTTGAGAGCTCAATATAAGTTTTTTGGTTGATGCCAACCTTTTGATTGACCGGGTGGAATTGAAATGTTGGTATGTTCTATAGAAAATTATAGAGGCCTCTAGTGGCCAAAAGGCTGTATTAGCATGGGCAGTGCAATTGAGGGCTTCCACCATTTTAACTCAGTCAACTGGGTGGGACTTCCTACTTCATTGGCTGATTCCTCCTGGTGACCCTGTTGGAGTCTTGTCAAACCGGGTGGGAGGGATCAGCCAATTGTTTAAAATGCTGTCACAGATGCTATAATGGCACAGATACAAAGATGAGTCCTCTAGCTCTAGGGTATGTTCCATTCTGAAATACATTATTGGTAAAAGGTCTTAAAATAATTCTAACCCCTCATTTATCTGGGGTGTAACCATTACTCCAGACTAGTGTTTCCATTGAACAGGTTCAGCAAACAGGGAGGGACCTTTTATCAACAGTTTGGAGTAATGATTACACCCCTGTAATGGCCAGACAGGGAAGGTTGGGTTGTTCCTGCTGCTGCAATTACTAATGCAATGGTTGCGTTCTCCTGCTCAGATGTTGCATGCATCAACCAATGGTTGCGTGCCACTTCATCGACTGTGTCATCAACTGACTGATCGATATGATGTGGTGAGCTGCTACCTAAAATACATTCCAGACGTTGTAAGATGTAGCAGACATCAGCAACTCCTGTGCAGAGGAACGCTCAACTTGGCATTACTGAGGCCTTGCTAAGTTAGTTCAGTGCATGGATATGAAGCAATATCAGTACCAACAAATTTAATTTAGTAATTTTGAATTTGTTATGTGCTAATTGAATCATTGAGTTTAAAATGTAACTTGTATTTCATGATTTGAAACTTAACTGAAAGAATATTGCATTCAGTTTTAACAAGTAATATCAAGTTAATCGAATATTTAAATTCAATTAAATGTATATACTCAGTTTCAATATGGTCGATATTACATTAATTCCAGGGTTTGAATGCAACATACCCAGGGTGTTGCCTGTGGTTTTGAATCTGAATTTAGAGAACTGAATTAGAAAACTGAATCTGAAAGCATGCATATTTAAAATTGTGGAATTCAAATACAATTTCTGTTGACACTGAAATCGCTCCATACTCTGACTTATTACATTCAATTTGTGTTGATTTATAGATTTATAGGTTTCAGGTTATTTGTCATATTTATTGTAAATATTGTACTGTAAGTACTGTTGGCGCAGGCATAGTACTTTTAGGCCCAATGCTTTTAGGTCTATTTTATTCTTCATTTTGCAAATAAAAGCCCTCAGAGGTAGAGGAAAAAGTGAGGGAATGGGATGGGACAGAAACAGATAAGAGGATCAGTTGATCACACAATGGTGAAATCAAGTTTTTAACAATGCTGTGGTATAAAACAATGTGCATTAGTAATAATAACAATAATAGGGCTATATAGTGCCATAATAGGCTATATGTTTTTTTTGTGTGTAAAGGGTAGGCCTATTGTTAAATTTGGTCTTATTTCAGTTACTTCCTGAAGTATGCAGCGAATTCCGGCAAAGCATGACTAGGCTGGTATATTACAAAGCCCTATGAGCATGACATCCTGGCATTTAAAGCACACAATATTTTGCAGCATAGCCTAGGCCTACTACCCTTGTACATTCCTGTGTGGCTTAGTTGGTAGAGCATGGCACTTGCAACACCAGGGTTGTGGGTTTGATTCCCATGGGAGACCAGTATGAATTAATTTAATTCACTCACTACTGTAAATTGCTCCGGATAAGAGTGTCTGCTAAAATGTATTTTAAAAAAGTACATGTACTTAGCCTAGGACATTGTATGAGCATTTGGACTGAAACCAATGCAGCATTCATAACTAAGTGGGAAGGTGGAACTTACCAGTTGGGTGTATTCTCAAGCTTTAAACTTGTTGACTAAGTTGGCTTTGGACAAGCTGTCATTCATCAACTAAAAGTACATGCTTGTAAAATGAAAAATGGCGTTCAAAAACAATATTGATATATTGGGTTTTATAAATAATATTGTGTTGCATTTAACTGCCTAAAATGCTGTTATCAAGGTAATTTCCTTAGTAGGTGATGTCATCATGTGGGAGAAGTCGGAGCTCAGGGATGTAATTACCAGTTGGGGCGTTCAAGTGGATTTTCAGTTATATGTTACAAATATCACCGTCCCACTTGATTATGAATGCAGGGTCAGCATACTCTTTGAAATGGAAATCTTCTAAAGTGTTGGCCAACCAAAAAGTCAGCAATTCTCATCTAGTTTCATTAGCCTAGCAAGCTAATAGTGTTTTTTTTCAACAGTCTGAAAAAATACATCACTACACATATGCATATACACACGTGTGTATGTATGTCTGAATTATATATATATATTTCAGACATAGTTAACTTTATTGAAAAAAAAAATGGCGTGAGTGACAAAATATACAACATAATATCCTCATCTGTTTTATGGACGTATAGATTTATCATTTGGGAAAAACGGACAAAGTGTGCATTTCACAGAATATTTAGAATGTTCAACATCATTTGTAATCATGTGTGTCATGAAGATGTTACTTGTTTCAACTCCAATTCAACTTTCACATTATTAGATGCAGAAATGTTATTCTGCATGTGATTCTAGTCTCTAATTCCCTGCGCAACTTTACGGTCGTTCGACCTTTTTTCGCTCTGCCCAGAATCATTTTGATATAACTAGCAGGCGTAGCAATTTCGGAATCTGTCCTTGTATGATGGCGGACGACGAAAATTTCCACTGGAAAAACCGCAACGCATAGCCTACCCTGAATACTGGAGAAGCTGAGCCTGGGCGGACTAGCCTGCACCTTCGTCAACACAATCATACATTCGAGTTCATGCCGGAAGATGTCAAGGTTGCAATATCGAAAATAAAGCAGTTTTAGTTTAGATAATTTGAGAATTAATAACTAATTTTTTATTTCAAAGCGCTAGTTGTGCAGTCACCTTTGGTGTCCGAGGAGGATTTTGGAGCTCGAGCTATCCTACTCGCATGTGCTGCATCATTTTGGGAGGTAACGTCAAACCATTCTTAATCGTTTTTTTCTGATTTAGAAATCCAAAATTTGTAAATTTTATACAGGCCGCGGTTGCTGATAGTTTTTTCGACTCTCTCTTCATAATTAGTGAGGGTGTGTGTTTTCACCATTTGGTTTTCACGCTAATGCATGTTTGGTGAGCTTTATCAAAAGCAAGGGTGCTGGCTTTAGTTTCCGTCGCAAATAATCTGTTGATTTTAGACAGCGATTTCGAAGAAAGTTTGAGTAAACTCAGTTGTCTACACTGGCTAATTAATCCAGTGATACTTTGTAAAATGTATCTTTAAAAGCGCGTGGGAAATGAGCAGTGGTGGTTAAATGAAGGACGAAGAACAATCTGAAAACACAACCTTGCATCCATGTTTTGGGAATTTGCTTCAAATTTCTGTCAACATTTTCGAATCGCACCAATTGAGTCGTCCGTGTTTGTTGTGTTAAAGCGAAGGTAGGCTATTTGGTTCCGTTTCAATCGGTCGATATGAAGAATTTCCCCATTTCGAATATAATTTCTACTTCTGTTTTCAAAATGGTTGTAGGATTTAAATTCATTTCATTTTGAAATTGGCGCCACCTGTTGGCGGTTATTTTGTGAAATTAAGAAATTCCAATTAATTTGACTTGTTTAAGCATTTTATTCTAACCTTTTTAGTTTTGTGACTTTGTTTTTGTCGAACGTGTTTGTAAATATAAGTAGGCTACATGGGTAGCCAATGATAAGATCCCTTGACTGTGGACCCTTTAGAGGATAATTAGTAGATTGCACGAGCAGCTCTGTTTGAGTGAAAAACGATAGAAATTGATACCAGTTACAAAATCACCTCCGTTTAGAAACAGATTAGTTTTATCACCATGCGCTATTTGATGTTGAATGTGAGCAACGATAGGACTAGGCTACAGTTTGAAACGGGGTGTGTAAACTCATTTGAATGTCTTATCTCAGTTTGGACTATTTTGTTTAATAGTAACAATATGTCCTTAATTCAAATACTCGAACTAGCAGGCTCCTACTTAAAATAAGCAATTATAAATTCATTATATTACAGTGAATCTGTTTTACCCAATCATAACCCAAGATCTAGGCTGTATTAATCCATTGATGTTTTTGTCATTTGACAACAATGTAGGCTATAGCTTCAAAATCAGTTTAGAACTAATCCTTGTTTCCACAGCTTAGATGCATTTGAGTGGTTACATTTACCCAGCCCCACCCAGCTGTACCAAACAGTGGCAGGCAGGGCCTGGCGGTTGAAATGGTAGATTTAAGCAATAAGGCCCAAGGAGGTGTGGTATATGGCCAATATTCCACAGCTAAGGGCTGTACTTACGCACAAAGCAATGCGGGGTGCCTGGACACAGCCCTTAGCTGTGGTATATTGGCCACATATCACAACCCCCAAGGTGCCTTATTGCTATTATAAACTGGTTACCAACATAATTAGAGCAGTAAAAAATATTGTTTTGTCATACTGTGGTATACGGTCTGATATACCATGGCTGTCAGCTAATCAGCATTCAGGGCTCGAACCACCCAGTTTATAATACGGCTTTGATACTACTAACATCCTCTCTGATGTTGCTGGTAACTGTGAAGAGGTGTTTAGTAGGCTACCAAATAAAGTAACAATCAGCCTAATCTGTCGGCTTGTTGTGCATTTCCATAATATTAAAGAAATGATGACTGGGTATGACACATCTAAGCCCTTAGATGTACATTAGAAGAGAGGGTAAAGAGATGGAAAACACCACTGTACATTCAAGTAAGAGATTCTGCATGTCACCCATTCTAAGATTCTTCTATAAGAATTCCCTTTGCAATAAACAATAGAAATGCAGTGTTTGAAAGGTCAAGGTTGGTCATCTTCAATTTGTTTTTTTGTGTATTTTGAGAAATGATAGAGTGAATTCATGGCCTGCTCAAATGGTGAAACAAGGAATGCACCGGACTTGTTATGCGTCTAAACTTAGGGGGGAAGAAAACCCTGACCAAACAAAAGGGAACAGTATACGAAAGAGGACAAATGCAGAGGAGGACAGAGGTGACACATTTTAAGAAAAGGAAAAACAATCATTACCAATCTCTGCTTTTTACAATCTCGTAGACGCAAAACAATTTTCTGTCTTGCATGGTTTGTCATTGTAAGTAGATCTCGCCGAGCCATTTTACTTTGTTAATTTTGAAGCTGACCTTCAGAACTGTAGTATGAATTTGAAGTGTTTGTGGAATTTATTTGGTGTGTATGCTAAATTGGAACCCTGACCTTTTCCCTCCACATTCAGTGTAATCAAATGCAGGCTATGAATTACATTAGGAAATTCCATGTTTTTAATAGAAGAGCATGAATGTATGAATGACAGAATGTTGTTTATTATTATTTATTATTAAATGTCAGAGCAGCCAAGTAATAAATGCATTTAGGATTTGTTTTGGAGGAAGGTTGCATTGAAGTGAAAGGTGCATATAGTACCAGTCTCAGAAGTTTGGACACACCTACTCATTCAATGGTTTCTTTATTTTTTTTACTATTTTCTACATTGCAAAATAATGGTGAAGACCTCAAACCTATGAAATAACACATGGAATCATGTAGTAATCAAAAACGTGTTAAACAAATCAAATATATTTGAGATTCTTCAAAGTAGCCACCCTTTACCTTGATGACCGCTTTGCACACTCTTGGCATTCTCTCATCCAGCTTCACCTGAAATGCTTTCCCATTGCAGCACTCCATCACTCTCCTTGGTCAAATAGCCCTTACACAGCCTGGAGGTGTGTTGTGTCATTGTCCTGTTGAAAAACACATGATAGTCCCACTAAGCTCAAACCAGATGGAATGGTGTATAGCTGCAGAATGCCGTGGTAGCCATGCTGGTTAAGTGTGCCCTGAATTCGAAATAAATCACGACAGTGTCACAGTAAAGCAAAATCACTCTATCTCCATGCTTCACAGTGAGAACCACACATGTGGAGATCATCTGTTCACTTACTGTGTCTCACAAAGACAGGACGGTTGGAAACAAAAATCTCAAATTTGGACTCATCAGACCAAAGGACAGATTTCCAACAGTCTAATGTCCATTTCTTGTGTTTCTTGGCCCAAGCAAGTCTTCTTATCGGTGTACTTCAGTAGTGGTTTCTTTGGAACCATTTGACTATGAACGCCTGATTTGACGGAGTATGCTCTGAGCAGTTGCTGTTGAGATGTGTCTGTTACTTGAACTCTGAAGCATTTATTTGGGCTGCAATTTCTGAGGCTGGTAACTAATGAACTTATCCTCTGCCGCAGAGGTAACTCTGGGGCTGTGGTCCAAACACTTAAAAGACACACCTTTTTCCACTTACCCTCCCTCACCTTCTGCCCTTGGGGAATCCCTGTCTCCATCTTGGAGGGTAGTCCAAATGATTAGCCAAGCAATGGAAATTTGCAATGTATGCCCCTCAGCCCTCGTTTTTAGTCGGCTTTGTGAGTGTACAATTCTGTTCACTCCGGGGGCCTGAAACTCCCCATAATTCAGTTTGTGCCGATTGTACATCCGCTAAGAAGTCGGCAAAAACTTAAACAACATCAATGGAGAAGTGAACATACATGTAAGTAAAAACAAATGCAAATAAGTTAAGTTGTGCTACTAATGCACATGATGGCACAAACACGTCTCGTAAAAAGCAAAAATGTTTTTGTTTGGTCATCTTTTGGAAAATGTTTTATTTCTACAATTTCATTCAGAGGTTCCAGCTAGGCAGGCTAATGTTAGCTAATTTATTTGCTAGCTATCATACAGTAGGTGTATATTTACTGTAAGTAGACATGCATTCATAATTGACTGTAGTGCATATAAAGAACCCACAAGCTACCGGTAGCTGAAAAAACAATCATCGCGGGATGGATGAGTGATGAATTTCCGGCAAAGGGTGGTCAATTTAAAAAATAATAATAATTCCTTCCCTTGCCCTACAAGTATATACTTGTTAGACGTCATCAGAAGTGTCCCCTTTAATTTGAGGGATAGGGTGAGTCTTAAGTGCTTTGACCGCAACCTGGGTCTTCCTTTCCTGTGGCGGTCCTCGTGAGAGCCAGTTTCACCATGGCACTTGATGGTTTTTGAGACTGCACTTTTTTTTTGGGGGGGGGGGGTGTTGTCTAAACTTCATGTCTTAAAGTAATGATGGCCTGTCGTTTTATCTTTGCTTATTTGAGCTGTTCTTGCCATAATATGGATTTAGCCCTATTTGGTAAAATACCATCTTCTGTATACCCCCCCAACCTTGTCACAACACAACTGATTGGTTCAAAGGCATTAAGGAGGAAAGAAATTCAACAAACACACCTGTTCATTGAAATGCATTCCAGGTGACTACCTCATGAAGCTGGAGAGAATGCCAAGTGTGTGCAAAGCTGTCGAGGCAGAAAGTGGCTACTTTTGAAGAATCTCAAATATAAAATATATTTTGAAAAAAAAAAAAACGTTTTTTGAGGGGTTACTACATGATTCCATATGTTTTGTAGTTTTGATGTCTTCACAATTTTACAATGTAGAAGATAGACACAATAAAGAAACCCTGGTGTTCTAACTTTTGTGTGTGAATTCATAGTAGTTTGACACCTTCTCAGACCTAAACACTCTACCCACCCAGGTCACACTGGCTTGCGGGACTCTGCAAGAGGGGAGACTGAAGACTGAGCAGGACAGGGCTATTTGCACCTTCAGACACTGATCACCAAGAGGTAGGATTTCCTGGTCCGCTTGTGAACCCAAAAATACCTGCCACCCCAATTAAAACAAAACTCAATAGGTCTGGCAAGAATGCTGGACAACAAGATAGTAAACCATCTTGTCAGTTCATAACAATCCATGATGGCCTCCCTAGACCATATATATCACTAGCCAGGACTGGGTGTCATGTATTTCTATTGCCTAGAGTGCAGTCACAAACATTATGTAGGCATACCTCTCGTCCCAGTAGACCTTGTTGAAATGCAGATAGATGTAATCCTTATGATGTTCTTGCTGAGACCTGCAAAAGTTAAGCAATTGTAGTTTATAGTGTGTATTTATTGGGCTTCCGTCCAAATCTGCTAAATGTATCGACATTTACCTTCCTTATATAAGCATCGTTGTCCTGATAAATCTCTGAAAATGATACCACTCAAATTAAGGCCAGCAGGATGGTATTTCAGATTTGGGTGGCTACATGAAGAGCTTTTGGCATTTGGGGGCATATGGTCATTCTGTGCATATTTCCTTCCCCTTCTCTACTTAAAATGGACCTTATTGGTCTCATGAATAATGCACAGGGACGTTCAATTGCTGCAGCAAAGATGATTTCAGGGCCGTCTTTGTGGTTATATGCACATAGGGTGTTTTTATCTGTTTTCTAAATGTTTCAGAGCTCAGTTTGCCTTTTCAAAAAATATACATTTTTACAAAGGGAAATCTCATTTCTATGAAGGGGGGGGGGCTCTTCTCTTGCTCTAATGAATCCATATATCACAAAGGAGCAGGTTTACCAGACCTGCCCAGACTGCACTGCAATTTAGATTTTCACTAAAATAAAATCTGCTAGTGTGCAAGGGCTTAGCGGCAGACCGGATGCTGCCCTGAATTTCAAATTTTAGGGCTGCTCTTTCGGGATTTATTTTTTGTATAATTCAAGGCCACTTTTCAATATCTAGTTATTAAATTTTAATTCACAGCATTAACATATAAATTGAAAAGATTTTATGGGGTTTCGGACTGCATGCGGATGTAATTTCAAGAGTTGACACAGTTCTGTTTCTATACCATTCCGGCTAATAGAAGGAAATGTAGAAAGGGGGGGGGGTATTCTCCCATTTCTCTGCATTATTGCTTTTTTGAAATCGTTGGTTGGAAGCAATTTTGAGAGACATTACACAGAGGAGGCTAGGAAAATGTGCTTCTGATTTTTAAGGAGCGGGGGAAAGCATTCAGGCTGAAATAGGATTTGTTCATCCCTGTGGCAGATAATATTCTACTCTGATACTCCCCTCTGCATAGCAGGAATATAGCAAACCATTATATTGATCTAATTTACATTAGTATTCACACCCTTTTGCTATGACACTCCAAATTGAGGTCCGGTGCATCCAATTTCCCTTAATCATAATTTTTAGATGTCTCTGCACTCTTGATTGCAGTCTACCTGTGGCCAATTTTAAATTGTTTGGACACGATTTAGAAAGGAACACACCTGTCTATGTAAGTTCCACAGTTGACAGTGCACGTCAGAGCAAAAACCGTACCACGAAGTCCAGGAACTGCCCATAGATCTGAGAATTGTGGTGAGGCATATATCTGGGTACTGGTATAAAACAATTTCTAGAGTGTTGAAAGTTTCCAAGAGCACAGTTGTCTCAGTCAGTGGGAAATGGAAAAAATTATGGAACTACCCAGACTCTGCCAAGAGCTGACCATCTGACGAAACTGGGCAAGAAGGACCTTGGTCAGGGAGGTGACCAAGAACCCAATGACTACTGACAGAAGTGGAGTTCCTTGGCTGAGATGGGAGAACCTGCCAGGAGGACCACAGTCTCTACAGCACTTCACCAATCTGGGCTGTACAGGCGAGACGGAAGCCACTCCTGAGAAAAAGGCACATGACAGCACGTCTGGAGTTTGCAAAAAGGCATGTGAAAGACTGAGATCATAAGGCATAAGATTCTATGGTCTGATGAGACAAAAATGTCAATGGCCTGAATGCAAAGTGCTATGTCTAGAGAGCCAGGCACAGCTCATCACCCATCTAACACCATCCTTACTGTGAAGCATGGTGCTGGCAGCATCATGCTCTGGGAATGCTTTTCAGCGGCAGGGATTGGGAGTCTGGTAAGACTAGAGGGAACAATGAATGGGCAAATGCAGGCAAATCCTTGACGAGAACTTGCTTCAGAGTGCAAACGACCTTAACCCCCCCCCCCCCAGTCCATGCTCCAACAGAACAATGACCCTAAGCATACAGCCAAAGCAAAACTGGAATGGCTTTAGAACAAGAATGTGAAAGTCATTGAGTGGCCCAGCCAAAGCCCAGACTTGAATCCCATTAGAAAATCTGTGCAAAGACTTGAAGATTGCTGTTCACCGCCGCTCCCCATTTAACTTAACAGAGCTTGGGAAAATCTGCAAGGAACGAGGGGAGAAAATCCCCAAATCCAGATGTGCAAAGCTTAAACAGACATACCCAAGACGACTCAAAGCTATAAATCACCGCCAAAGGTGCTTTACCAAGTATTGACTTGGGGGTGTGAATAGTTCTGTTTCATTTTCTATAAATGTGCAAAAATTTCTCAACATGTTTTCAATTTGTCATTATGGGGCATTGTGTGTAGATGGGTAAGAAAAAACATCTATCTAATCCATTTTGAATTCAGGCCTTAACAACAAAATGTGGAATAAGTTAAGGGGTATGAATACTTTCTAAAGGCACTGTAATTTATGGTATTAGCCAATATACTTTCCACATATTGCCTAGTATTTTTAAAGTATCTTGACAAATCAGTACTGTTAAAGAAATATTAATTTATTTATTTCCCCTCCAATGTTGACCTTTCCGACATCGCTAGCATTGAGACTGATTCGCTTAGGGCTGTAGTCCAGCACAATATGTTTAATATCCATGCAGTGACATTAACTGAACCACTGCCCTCAATCTTAAGGAAAGCAGTCTATTCAAATGGGTTCGTTTCAAGCTAAACTATTTTCATAACATGCAGTCTCACATACACACAGGGCCTATTGCCCCCCCAAAAACCTTCAGCTTGTATTAATGCTGCTTTTATCCAAGGAATAATAAAATGATCAAATGACTATTGTATTAGGGCTGGGAACTGCCAGGGGCCTCATGTTTATTTCTTTTGTCAATACATTTTCAGAAGGATCTGGTCATGTGTTCCTATTTCATAGACATTTTTCCTATCAGCCATGGAATGGGAACATTTTAACCATGACATTCATTTTAACGTTTTATTAAATAGGAATATCATTGACATTTTGTGTCAACAAGGTTGAAAAACATTTTTTTATAGATGCAACAAATTATTTATGATCAATGAAAGATGGTGGTTTCACATTTTCAATTCAATAAAAGATACAGCAAGCCATTTTGTTTGCAGGGTATCCATTCTATATACATGAAAGTTATACTCAATGGAAACATTCTATGGGTGCCAAAACAATTCATTGAAATTCTGAGATTCCTGACAGAATTTGACCTAGTTAGAAGCCCAAAGCAAGCATTTGTTCAATAATTTGAATAAGTAAATTCTTTAGTTTTTATTTGATTTCCTTTTTCTCTCAGGGTGAATTGACCATTTTTAGTCTCCATTTTAGCAAAACCTTAGTACAGCCCATTACATAAGGCATGAGAAATGTGCTCAATACCTGACCTTTTGGCCATTGATTTTTCATCCATTTCAACCAAATTGGGGGGGGGGGGGATCAATGCTGCCTTGCCTTCCCAGAATTCATTTGTCAATGTCCATGAATGCTATTTCCAGGCTGTGTTCAGTGTTGTGCTTACCGACACCATGTTGGAGTTGGCTTCAATTCTGTTTCACCGCATTAGATTATTTGGATGCATTCTGTGGTATGTTTTTGTTCCTGGTATTGAATCTTGGAAAGGATATTGTCAAATTCCATGATGTGAATAGCAAGAGGTCTAAATCCTCCATTTTGAATGTAGAGGAAAAAATGTCATGTGACTATCATGCCTCTGTAGTTATGTGATGGAATTATTTAAACAGTGATGAAATGGAATAACCAAATTAGGCTTACATGAGGCCTATAAATTAAGTTATTTCTCATTTAGTTATTTTCACCTGCATATATATCATTGTATGGCTTATGAGAGAAATTCGCTGAAACGGCACAATGTTTTCTAAAATATTGGTTTGCTTTTTCCACCATGAGATTTCACAAGCTTGATTAGATTTATTACATGGTGGTTCCAGCACAGAAGCAAACACACAAATAGACGGGGCTAACTCACAATCGCATAGCAGCCGACCAAGCAGCACAGCATTAATGCCTACGTGTGCTAAAAGGAATTTTGTGGAGAAATTAATCACATTCTGCCATTAGGGTATGAAATCCAATCATGTCCAGCTCTGAGAGGGATTTCACTTTTCTGCTTTTTCCTCTCAGCTGATATTCTCCATGTAGCTTCCTGCCCCCACCTGTTCCTGATGGGGCTGTTTTTGTGAAAAAAAAAAAAAAGTACTCTTGTCATAATTTCCAACACAACATGGCGCATGGCGGTGACACGGCAGCTGCTGAAATGAACACTCAGCCGTTCCCTTCGCTTCCCAAATTAGCTTTTATGGCCTCCAATCTGCCCAGGCTTGTTGAATTGGCCTCTTTTGAGGGAGATTAGAATTTTCAATATTTAGATTGTCGGCTAGCTATTTCTTTGCATGCATCATTTTATCAAATAGGCTAATAGATGTCTGAGGTGGTTATTCGTTTTGCATGTATTCTAATGCTATATGAGGTTAGTATAGCATCATCCCCTTAAACTGTTGCACCCATGCTGATATGAAAACATGGAGGTTCTGCCATTGTCCATTTCTCTACCAGATTAGGAATGTTTTCTCTACCACGACAAACCAATGTAGGCTAGATTGCAGAAATGAGGCATGAAACAGTGGAGCAGGTAACACCTTTTTTAAAATTAATATTTAACAAAGTTGGAGTAACTGGGAATTGTTTAATGTTTTAATGACTAGCCTACTTGCAATGAGCTTCTTCCCTTTTACGTATTGCCAGCTTTCTAAGTAACTCCTGACTAACTAATTGCCATCCAGAAATACTCCCTCCACAGCTTAGGAATGTAAAAGTTCTGCACAATTCATATTTAGGGTGACAAAGAAACATAGTAATGCTGTATTTTTGGGAACAACAGCTGTCCATGTATCCATGATCTGTTTTAATCATTAGTGCCAATGTCAATCAGTTATCCCTTCCAAGAAAAGGTGTTGCCCATGAAAGGTAATTTCTCTTTACACCAAAAATCTGTCATCCTGGTTATAACTCTGTTTTGCTTGGTTGCATTTGACTTTATTTGAGCCCCCTCATTATAGTCCTAGTGTACAATGGTACTTACTGTAGAAGGCTGGGTAATTTGGATTTTTCTGGAATTAGAACACCTGGGTGCTGTGGATTTATTGTCAAAGGTCACCCATACAAAATGAATCACTGCACTGTGGGGCAAATAATGGGTAATAATGCATATCTCTCATCTATTCCCCTCCTATTTTGGACAAACCCCATTTGTCACGAGTAGAGAAATGGTATTGAAATATTCTTTGTTTTTTAAAAGTATTTAACTAGACAATGTCCTAAATAATGTCATTATGGAGACAATTTATAGACTCATTAAATTGCACTTTCTCTCATTGGTATGCCGGACTACCTCTAACTTTTTGATGTACCTTGGTCAGGCATATGGCAATCTGAGTGTCAAGTGCCTTGCTTTAGAACTGGCTAAAGAGATGGTTTGGCAGAGCTCTGCTTTAGAACTGGCTAAAGACATGGTTTGGCAGAGCTCTGCTTTAGAACTGGCTAAAGACATGGTTTGGCAGAGCTCTGCTTTCTTGATGTTATCCCTTGCTATATTTGAACTGCACTCATTTCAAAAGAAGGCTGCTGTTTCTTGAGAGTTGTATTAGTAATTCTGACTTGTTTTGTTTCTTCCTCCTTCTACCTTCTGTCTGTTGCACTCACTCATAGTCCCAGGAGCGCTGGCCCTGAGCAGTCAGTCATGAGTGCTCAGGAGGTGCCCACCAATCCTGGACAGGAGCAGGTTGACGCGGGGGGTGGAGTCCCAGATGGCCCCTCTCCTACCACCACCACCACCACCCTTGCTGTCCCGGTCACAATAAAGAAGGAGCCTGACATGCAGGGAGCCAGTAACGGGAAAGATGTGCCAGCCGAGATCTGTGTGGTCCTCGGAGGAGGAGCAGGAGGAGGAAGGTCGCGCAATGACCAGACCCAGGGTACGACCCCCCCCCAACACGTCTTCTCCCACTCCACACACAACGTGCATGTTCATTTTGCATCGCCATCTGTGCTCCAGGTTGTTGGAGTTTGCACATTTTAGACCATGATGGAAAAACGGGTGATGCAAATCAAACGCATCCACTCTCTCCATCATGCACCTGTCGTTTTAATTTCTCCCTCTATCTGTCTTCTTCCAAACCTGTGCACCTGCACCTGGCCATGCAAATGTCCTCATCTCAGTTGCTTCCTTTTTACCTAGTCCCAACATCTGGGTTCGTTACACAAAACTGTTTTGCACCGGTGAGCAACTACCTCACCCTTTTCACAGACTGCCCTCATTCACACTGGCCCCCTGACATTGAACATGAACTATCTCAGCTGGTATTTACTGTGAAATTACATGCTAGGAAACCGGTACATTTCTGAACCTAATACATTTCTGTACCTATTTACAAGAAAAGGTAATCATTAGGATATTATGTCGTAACTGTCTGACCATGTAATATATTGATAAATACATGTGAATCAGGACTGGTCACCTATTTTACAGTCTTAAATGATTGCACAAGGTTTGTCTTAGTGAAGTTCCATGTTACACACAATGATATCGATGCAGTTAACTCTTGTAGCTTTTGCAGCGCTCTCTATTTAGCTTTTCCTCTCTCATACAGGCTCCTACGTTTGCGGGATTTGTGGGAAGAAATACAAGTACTACAACTGCTTTCAAACACATGTCCGTGCACACAGAGGTAAGGAAGGCCTACCCTGAAACACTAAGGCTTTGTGTGATGACATGGGAATTGTTTGATACACAACATGATCAAAGGTATGCGGACACCTGCTCGTTGTACATCTCATTCTAAAATCATGGGCATTAATATGGAGTTGGACCCCCCCCCCCTTGGCTGCAATAACACAATAACAGCCTCCATTCTTCTGGGAAGGCTTTCCACTAGATGTTACATTGCTGCAGGGACTTGCTCTCATTCAGCCACGAGCATTGGTGAGGTCGGGCACTGATGTTGGACGATTAGGCCTGGCTCGGAGTTGGCATTCCAATTCATCCCAAAGGGGTTCGATGGGGTTGAGGTCAGAGCTCTTTGCCTGCCAGTCAAGTTCTCCCACGTCGATCTCAACAAACCATTTCTGTATGGCTCTTGCTTTGTGCACATGCTGAAACAAGAAAGGACCTGTGATTTTCAAAACCTCCAATGAGTTTCTAGCCAGATGGAGGGTATTTTCTTGCTCCCCACGTCAGAGGGAATATCAGTGTTTGAACATTTGTTTGAACATTTGATGTCATTGGGTAGAACCATTTTACTTTTAGATTTTGGTTCTACAAAACATAGAAATGTGGGGATTTCACATATTTAGACACTGGTATGGTGAATTTGAGGTTGACAAATGGTGGAGTTGCCCTCTAACTTGTCAGCTCCATTCATCTGCTAATACTTGTCAAGTAGTCTCTACTTTCCTGACATCCATTATCTTTCATGTGATCAATGCCAAATGTTGTGTGTGTGAGAGATCTGAGTGAGTCGAGCTGTTAAGAGTTGGCGCCACGCCAACAGCAGATCTTTTATGCATGTGCTGTTCTATTTCCCCCCCCCCCCCGCAGAGTCTGACAGCATGCCAGGAGAGGGGGCACCAACAACTCCCAACAGTGAGTACACGGATGTGTATGCACACTAGGGTTGTGAACGTTGAAATGAAATTTAATAGTTAACGTTAAGAAAAATCCCTAACGGAAAAACCATGTCGTCCCCTCACGAAATGTTAATCACAGTGCAGTTATCAAAAGGGTACACCATCCTCACAAATGGGAAAAAATAACAAGTAGGCCTACATAATAGGCTTGGGCGGTATACCGAGGTATTTGGAAATAGCCATGGGTATGTTTTTCTACATCTTCAAAGTTTTTTCAATACATTTTAATATTTGTAGCTATATTTTTAGCTACTTTTTTAAAGTAAATACCTGCAGTCAACTTGTGCATACACTAGGATAAAGCATATTGTGTTCATCTACCCCCCAAAAAGGATGCATTTTTCATTTTACCTGTCACATTATTTTACATTATGAAGCTTACTGTAGTTCCCCAGAACAGTTGAGCCAGTCACGTGTGTGTTTTGTAAATAGCACAATGGGAGAAAGCAGGAGCAGGTGTGTCCAGCTGTGCAGTGTTTCTAGTTTTATTTATATATCTATATCTTGTTTTATTAATAGAGTTGTCAGGGATGTGCTACTATAGTTTTTCTTCAAAGAAAATACATTAGTGCAACACATTCTGCAAAAAATAGCATCATTTTCATCCGATGACAACAAAGTGCAACGCTCTTTGGCTGGCAGCCACACGTCAACTCTTACGTATTAGCAAGGTCTTGTTTATCATAGAAAGAATGTAGCCAGCTACATTTCTTTAAAGTAAACTTGCATTTTACCGATGAAATGTAGGCTGGCTAAACCTAGAAAAGTAGCTACACGTCAGTGCTATCTGCTGATAGAATGCGCATTCGTGAGTTTAGAAGTACAGCTGAAGCATGAATTGAGTCTGATTCCGAGTAGAAATGACAATAAGAAGCATTTTACGTCTGCTTTTACAAAACGCAGCAAGATATTTCTTGTTTGGTCTTTTTTTCTTATTTTTTGTGAAAAATGCAAGATTCTGCGTTAACACGACCCCTAACTTTAACTTGCTAGTTAAGTATCTGAGTAAGTGGCTGGAAAATTGTGATTGTGCATCATATTGTCTTAGCTTTCTGCTGTGTTTTAGAAGTCAAAGCCCTTTAGATGCATTATTTGTACAGCTGCCTCTCTTGATTTCTTTTCCTCTCTGTTCTCAACCCCCTCAGTCTGCCCCCCCCCCCTCTTCTCAGAGCAGGCAGGCCCGTTGCCTTAGCACAGCATTCCCCAAACATTTTGGTTTTTGCCCTTGCACGACACAAGTGATTTTTAAATAATCAACTAATCAGCTAGCTTTGATTATTTGAATCAGTTGTGTAGTGCTAGGACAAAAACGGTACCCAGGACCGAGTTTGGGAAACGCTGTCCACAGGTGCACATGCACCTGTGGAATGGTCATTAAGAAACTGACAGCATACAGACTGTAGTCAATTAAGGTCACAGTTATGAAAACTTAGGACACTAAAGAGGCCTTTCTACTGACTCTGAAAAATACCAAAAGAAAGATGCCCAGGGTCCCTACTCATTTGTGTGAATGTGCAAATTAGGCATGCTGCAAGGAGGCACGAGGACTGCAGATGTGGCCAGGGCAATAAATTGCAATGTCCGTACTGTGAGACAGGTACAGGATGGCAACAACAGCTACAACTGCCCGAGTTACACCAGGAATGCACAATCCCTCCATCAATGCTCAGACTGTCCGCGGTAGGCTGAGAGATGCTGGACTGAGTGCTTGTAGGCCTGTTGTCTGGTGAGGACCTGCCATACATCATCCGGCAACAATGTTGCCTATGGGCAGAAACACACCGTCGCTGGACCAGACAGGACTGGAAAATAGTGCTTTTCACTGATGAGTCGTGGTTTTGTCTTACCAGGGGTGATGGTCGGATTCACGTTTATCGTCCAAGGAATGAGCTTTACTCCGAGGCCTGTACTCTGGAGCAGGATCGATTTGGAGATGGAGGGTCCGTCATGGTCTGGGGCGGTGTGTTACACCATCATCGGACGGAACTTGTTGTCATTGCAGGCAATCTCAACTCTGCGTTACAGGGAAGACATCCTCTTCCCTCCTGTGGTGCCCTTCCTGCAGGCTCATCCTGACATGACCCTTCAGCATGACAATGCCATCACGCACAGAATGAGCAGTATGGCTGATTTCCTGCAATACAGGAATATCAGTGTTCTGCCATGGCCAGCGAAGAGCCGGGATCTCAATCCCATTGAGCACGCCTGGGACCTGTTGGATCGGAGGGTGAGGGCTAGGGCCATTTCCCCCCAGAAATGTTTGGGAACTTGCAGGTGCCTTGGTGGAAGAGTGGGGTAACATCTCACAGCAAGAACTGGCAAAACTGGTGCAGTCCATGAGAAGTTTCACTGCAGTACTTAATGAACCGGATACTGACAATTACTTTTGATCCCCCCCCCCCCCTGTTGAGGGACACATTATTCAATTTCTGTTAGTCACATGCCTGTGGAACTTGCTCAGTTTGTCTCAGTTGTTGACTCTTGTGTAAATATTTGTATTAACATAACATGTTAAGTTTGCTGAAAATAAACGCAGTTGACAGTGAGAGGACGTTTCTTTTTTTGCTGAGTTTATGTGTGTGTATAGGTATAACTTCATGAGTTGTATTATCGGTCTTTTCAATTTCTTTATTTTCATTTGCGCTTGTTAGAATATTTAGCTAGCAGCCTCTATTGCAATGTTCTCTTACTTGGTAGCATTCTGGTAATAGACGCACAATGTTTTTTTTTGTCCCTTTTGGTGCCCCCTTGTATACTAAGCTGGTAATTATGTATATCCCGGTATGAGAGAAGGACAGTATGATGAGTTGAATCTGCATACCGCCCAGCCTTACTACCTAACGCTACAATTCCTGTAAGGTTAGTAAGAGGGGATATGCATCTTTAAAATTCTATAAGCACATTGTCATTAACAGTTGGGAAAAAGTGTTAATTACAGAAATGATTATAGTTGAAATGCAGCCACTGTCATTGGCCTACTTGAGTTGCGAGGTAATTTGCTAATTGAAAGACTGCAAGTGCCATTTGAGCCGTGACTCACTACTGAAACAGGTGCGTCTTTCTCATCAACACTTCCTTTACTCCTTTACACCGTTTACTCCTGTTTCAGCACCGTGTTATTTCCTTTTTATAATGGGAGTTGAGACATGCAGTTTAACAGCATTAGAAAGCTCAAATCCTTCAGTTTTAACCAGTAGATACCTGCATTTGGCATGTATTTACCTTGTATTTGATTTGTGACCTTCTACTTGGTGGACAGGCTTTTGTTAACCATGAAACAAAGTATGTCCCTAGACTGATAAATCTGTTGTGATTTGGCAAGGAATGTAGTGGTCGGATCGAAATTGAATGAGACTCGTAACTGAGGGAAAAGAGAATGTAGGGAGAAGAGTTGTGATCACTTGGCTAGGTTTTTTTTTTGTGTGAGTTGCTAATGCGCATAAAAAAAATGGAAGGAACACTAAAGTCGACGTGAATTAAGGGTTGGCTTTGGGACAATTTCAGCTGTATGTTCAGGCAGGCACAAAGCAGATTCCAGATGCTTAAGCCTACTGTATGACTGACAACTAGCCTTACTGTATGACTGACAACTAGCCTTACTGTATGACTGACAACTAGCCTTACTGTATGACTGACAACTAGCCTTACTGTATGACTGACAACTAGCCTTACTGTATGACTGACAACTAGCCTTACTGTATGACTGACAACTAGCCTTACTGTATGACTGACAACTAGCCTTACTGTATGACTGACAACTAGCCTTACTGTATGACTGACAACTAGCCTTACTGTATGACTGACAACTAGCCTTACTTTATGACTGACAACTAGCCTTACTGTATGACTGACAACTAGCCTTACTGTATGACTGACAACTAGCCTTACTGTATGACTGACAACTAGCCTTACTGTATGACTGACAACTAGCCTTACTGTATGACTGACAACTAGCCTTACTGTATGACTGACAACTTTATTGTCCCTTACACTTCAGCTCCACTATAAGTGTTTTGTTGCTTTCCCATCAGCATTTTCAATCGTCGTAGGGTTGTTGAGGGTGCTGCAACACACCCTGAAAATGAACAAAATTATATAAACGCTCAAAATATTGAAAATAAATTGATTTATGCATATCGGGTCTGGGTGAAAAAGCACCAGGTCCATTACGGAACGGGTCCATTTCGAAAGGCCTTCATCCTCCAATTTACACCAGAGATCTATATATAATGATGGGATGCTCATGTCTCCGCCCTAACAATGGGAGTCATTGTCCCAAAGGTGGGAAGGCAGGCAACAAGCTTACGTCCAAAATAAACCCATAGAAACGCATTGGGCTTGTCTTTGGACAGATTTTGGCGAGAGTGAAACCTCTTCCTCTCTGTTAAAACACACACACACAACAAGCCCCTGCCACTCACAACAAAGTTGTCACTTCTTCACCTCTAACAAGCTGTTTCAGCTCGTTATTTGCAGTTGAGGTTTGGTCCAACAGGATGGGTCACATGGACACAAACACAGAGACATTATTTTACTGTAATAGAGAAATTACCTTTTTGAACCATACCCTTTTTATTGGGTCTCAGCTCCTTAAATTGCTCGCAGAGCAGACGATACTAAAACAGTAGTATCAATGAACATTGATTCTGGGAAATCAATGCTCAGTTTGTCTTGTGCCCATTGTTGTACCATGATCCGCTCGCAGCATTTTAGTAAAGGATTCTTATTTTAGCTGTCTAGTCTGTTTTTATAAATGAGCAATAAGCATAAAACACATTATAAGGAGTTGGCAACTCATTCTCATTCTGAGAAATAAGGTAGCTAAGCCACTTGATTTCAACATCTGAACAAAGTGGACAGGCCAGCATGTTGTTCAAACAGTTGGAGACAGACCGAATGGTGTGCCGATAGATCCAAGTTAGCTAAACTTGAAATATTAAGGTTAGCTGGCTACTCACTAGCTCGTTCTATAAAAAGTTAGTCATTATTAGTGAATGTGCACTATGCATGGTTGAATTTGTAACAAAAAGGTCATTTTCATAGACCGACTTGAAAGCCAGATCGGTGATTATTGCAAAAAAGTCAGGTTAAACTACTGTATTATGATGATACAAAATATATTATGATTGGGTCTTATGGTTGTGGAAGGCTTATATTTACACTATATAATGTCACAAACCCTGAATTCAATATATTACTCTTGACTGTTTGAAACGCAGTGTATTTGACCTTTTTAATTGTACAGTATAGCTTAGTTAGAGAGAACATTACAAAAAAATCGACACACATTGTGAATCGCCCATAAGTTTGGGGGGGGGGATAAAACATATTATTTTTAGGCCATATCATCCAGCCCTATCCAAAACACCATCTTAATCATTTTTCCAGTAAGACATATGCCGATACATACAGAATGGCAATACCTGTCATATCACAAGTTATCAGGTACAGGAGAGAGCAATAATACATGCTGGGAGTCATGGAAATAAAAGTGCTGAAAGCATTTTGTCTCACCATTTTTTAAAAGACAAGTCTAAGCTATAAGATGAGAAATACCGAAGTCTTGGCGCAGTTACAGCCAACTAGCGCAAACTAATGTTAACTACCTGGCAATTTTTGAGAATCTGTACTTTGAGTCAGACTTGATATGTTATAAAAAATACTGCAATACTCAACTGTGTTGATTCCATCCCTAGTAAGAGTAGGTCTACATGCCAACACTACACACAAGCAAAGTCAATGGACCCATAACACAGCGAACTATCCACTGGTTTTATACCTTACTGAGTGAAATGAAACAAATTGGTGCTGTGCGCTAGACTATGACCAGCAGGATGTGATGTCATTGAATGCCATTGTGCCACAGACCAGACAATGCGATCTCTGTGTATCCGAATGCAGATAGCTTCCGCTACTCCTGTGACATCTGCGGGAAGAAGTACAAATACTACAGCTGCTTCCAGGAGCATCGCGACCTGCACGCTGTGGACGGTAACTGACTACCTACCTACCCTCTTCTCATTTACTCTCCTTTATTGCATTCCTACTAGGCCTTTTTCTATTCTTTGTCTGTTTGGATTCGAATGGTAGCTTGTTCTGCCTTAGACCTGGCACTGCAGTCGGCGTTCCAATTAATCCCAAAGGTGTTCGATGGGGTTGAGGTCAGCTCTTTGGAGGCCACAGTCATGTTCTTCCACACCGATATCGACAAACCATTACTGTATGGACCTCGCTTTGTAAATGGGGGCATTCTCATGCTGAAACAGGAAACAGGCCTTCCACAAAGTTGGAAGCACAGAATTGTCTAGAATGTATGCTGAACCGTTAAAATGTTCCTTCAATGGAACTAAGGTGTGGGGGGAAAAGCAGCCCCAGACCATTTATTCCTCCTTCACTAAACTTTACAGTTGGCACTATGTGTTGGGGTAGCGTTCTCCTGGCATCTGCCAAACCCATATTTGTCCGTCGGACTCTCAGATGGTGAAGCGTGATTTGTCAATCCAGAGAACGCGTTTCCACTCCCCGGAGTCCCATGGCGGCAAGCTTTGCACCACTACAGCCGACGCTTGGCATGGTGATCATTGGCTTGTGTGCGGCGGCTCGTCCATGGAAACCCATTTAATGAAGGTCCCGACGAACAGTTCTTGTGCTGACATTGCTTTTGGAACTCGGTAGTGAGTGTTGCAGCTTTTTTATTTTTATTTTTTACCTTTATTTCACTAGGCAAATCAGTTAAGAACAAATTCTTATTTACATTGACAGCCTACTGGGGAACAGTACACACCAAACGTAATCACAACACGCAGGTTGAAATATCAAAATAAACTCATGAGAGTTTGAGACTTATGGCAATTTAGCTAGCTAGCTTGCAGTTGCTAGCTAATTTGTCCTATTTAGCTAGCTAGCATTGTTGCTAGCTAATTTGTCCCGGGATATAAACATTGAGTTATTTTACCTGAAATGCACAAGGTCCTCTACTCCGACAATTAATCCACACATAAAACGGTCAGCTGAGTCGTTTCTAGTCATCGCTCCTCCTTCCAGGCTTTTTCTTCTTTGAACTTTATAAGACTATTGGCAACTTTCATAATTATGTGCATTACCACAACCGACCTCAAGTTCATCTATCAATCACCCACGTGGGTATAACCAAAGAGGAGATGGCACGTGTGTATATGCTTCCAAAAGCCAATAAGGAGTGGGAGAGGCCATGACTTGTATCGCGTTCTGCGTCACAAATCTAAGCGACTTCTATTTTTGCACCTGGCAACGCTGACCCTTGTTGGCGCCATGATTGAATAACATGCACGTGTACATTTATTTTGAAACGCTTGTGCATGCGACCTGAGCGGTCTGGTCAGCATGTAAGCATAAGTATCATTGTTGCCCTAAAAAAAAACGATTTCATTAACTTCCACTCATGGTTACTGCTGCTTTAAATAAAGTAACCCCTGTCAATTAACTTGACCTCTTTCTCTCCATATATATTTGTCGCCCCTTCACCCCAGACCCATACGAGCAGGTTGTTCTAGGACCTGTGGAAGACGTCAAGGAGGAGGAGCCAGTGGAACCCTTCCAGAAAGTAGGGCCAAGTAAGGCTGCACTGTATGCTGGTCTACTGTTGCTTGGCAGATTAGGGGATCGTGACTGGGCACATCGTACTTTGCTTTATATACACTACAGTTCAATAGTTTGGGGTCACTTAGAAATGTCCTTGTTTTCCATGAAAACATACATGAAATGAGTAGCAAAATGTACAGGAAATATAGTCAAGACGTTGACAAAGTTATAAATAATGATTTTTAATTGAAATATGAATTGTGTCAAAGAATCCTCCATTTGCAGCAATTACAGCCTTGCAAACATTTGGCATTTTTTTAAATTGTATTTTATTTCACCTTTATTTAACCAGTTGGCTAGTTGAGAACAGGTTCTCATTTGCAACTGCGACCTAGCCAAGATAAAGCATAGTAGTGTGAACAGACAACACAGAGTTACACATGGAGTAAACAATTAACAAGCCAATAACACAGAGAAAAAAGGGGAGTCTATATACAATGTGTGCAAAAGGCATGAGGTAGGCGAATAATTACAATATTCCAGATTAACACTGGAGTGATAAATGATCAGATGATCATGTACAGGTAGAGATATTGGTGTGCAAAAGAGCAGAAAAGTAAATAAATAAAAACTGTGGGGATGAGGTAGGTGAAAATGGGTGTGCTATTTACCAATAGATTATGTACAGCTGCAGCGATCGGTTAGCTGCTCAGCTAGCTGATGTTTGAAGTTGGTGAGGGAGAAAAGTCTCCAACTTCAGCGATTTTTGCAATTCGTTCCATTCACAGGCAGCAGAGTACTGGAAACGAAAGGCGGCCGAATGAGGTGTTCGCTTTAGGGATGATCAATGCGATACACCTGCTGGAGCGCGTGCTACGGATGGGTGTTGCCATCGTGACCAGTGAGCTGAGATAAGGCGGCGCTTTGCCTAGCATGGCCTTGTAGATGACCTGAAGCCAGTGGGTCTGGCGACGAATATGTAGTGAGGGCCAGCCGACTAGAGCATACAAGTCGCAGTGGTGGGTAGTATAAGGTGCTTTAGTGACAAAACGGATGGCACTGTGACAAACTGCATCCAGTTTGCTGAGTAGAGTGTTGGAAGCAATTTTGTAGATGACGTCGTCGAGGATCGGTAGGATAGTCAGTTCTAGTTAATTTGTTGAGATAATCTGAAGAGATTTCACCCCATGCTTCATGCAGCACCTTCCACAAATTGGATTGGCTTGATGGGCACTTACATTTACATTTAAGTCATTTAGCAGACGCTACGTATCATACGGTCAAGCTGCTCCCACAACAGCTCAATAGGGTTGAGATCCGGTGACTGCAGGCCACTCCATTGTAGACAGAATAGCAGCAGACTGCTTCCCTAAATAGTTCTTGCATAGTTTAGAGCTGTGCTTTGGGTCATTGTCCTGTTGTAGGAGGAAATTGGCTGCAATTAAGCACTGTCCACAGGGTATGGAGTGATAGCCTTCCTTCTTCAAGATCCCTTTTACCCTGTACAAATCTCTCACTTTACCACCATCAAAGCATCCCCAGACTATCACATTGCCTCCAGCATGCTTGACAGATGGTGTCAAGCGCTCCTCCAGCATCTTCATTAATTTCTGTGTCTCACGAATATTCTTCTTTGTGATCCGAACACCTCAAACTTAGATTTGTCTGTCCATAACTTTTTCCAATCTTCCTCTGTCCAGTGTCTGTGTCCTTTTTGCCCATCTTAATCTTTTCTTTTTATTGGCCAGTCTGAGATATGGCTCTTTCTTTGTAATTCTGCCTAGAAGGCCAGCATCCCGGAGTCGCCTCTTCACTGTTGACATTGAGATGGGTGTTTTCCGGGTCCTATTTAATGAAGCTGCCAGTTGAGGACTTGTGAGGCATCTGTTTCTCAAACTAGACACTCTAATGTACTTGTCTTCTAGCTCAGTTGTACACTGGGGCCTCCCACTCTCTATTCTGGTTAGAGACAGTTTGCGCTGTTCTGTGAAGGGAGTAGTACACAGAATTGTATGAGATCTTCAGTTTCTTGGCAATTTCTCACATGGAATAGCCTTCATTTCTCAGAACAAGAATAGACTGAAGAAAGTTCTTTGTTTCTGGCCATTTTGAGCCGGTAATCGAACCCACAAATGCTGATGCTCCAGATACTCAACAAGTCTAAAGAAGGTCAGTTTGATTGCTTCTTTAATCAGAACAACCGTTTTCAGCTGTGCTAACATAATTGCAAAAGAGTTTTCTAATGATCAATTGGCCTTTATAAAATGATAAACTTGGATTAGCTAACACAACGTGCCATTAGGACACAGGAGTGATGGTTGCTGATAATGGGCCTCTACGCCCATGTAGATATTCCATAAAAAATCTGTAGTTTCCAGCTACAATAGTCATTTGCAACATTAACAATGTCTACACTGTATTTTTGATCAATTTGATGCTATTTTAATGGGCAAAAAAAAAAAAAAAACATTTTCAAAAACACATTTCTAGGTGACTCCAAACTTTGAAAGGTTGTGTGTGAGATATATAGACAGAGATATGTAGATATATCTATGTAGAGAAATATATCTCTACATACACACACACACACAGTGGTTCTTCCTATAAAAGTTGGCGTACTTCTTGCAGGCTGCTGCAAAATTCTATGGCATGTTATTTGTCAGCCATTGTTCCCATTAATGGTAGTACTAGTTTGCCCACCAGAGGGCATCTTTGAGACGTTAAGTTATAGAAATTACTTGGAGCTGGTGGCCTATGAGTCAAAGGGAGCCTTGGAATAGCACAGACTATATGGGATAGAATTTTTTTGATTTGATAATTTGATGAATATTATGGGTTTTCTATTCCAAGAAAAACAAATGCATTTCTTACTGTAGCTGTTTTAGCGTAACTGATTTGCAGCAAGGCCTACTTAAATATACAGTATATCAATCATTAATTTGTGCATGTCATCACACAGCATACAAGTCATCCATGTCTTTAAATACAGTCAAGCATTTTAGTTATAAAACTAAATAACAAAGGGAGCCTTGATTAATTTTACAATCACAGCTAAAGTGATTTAATTAAGGGTTTGAGTTAGGAAAATATGGTGCTGTACAACATGACCGGTTGGCGTAGGCCTAGGCTATTAAGTGACTGCGAGTGAAGAGCAAAATAATCCTTACATTTCCACATAAAAATCAGATTTTTAAAGACCAGTCCCCATGCTCTGTCATTCAGTGATTTTGATTCCCATAGTAATTTGTTATGGAGCCATCCAGATGTGGTTAGAAAACAGTGCATTTGGTGGGCTATGCAAAAGACATGCCTCGCAAACATTCATTAATACTGTACATTTAAAGTCCCTAAACTCTGCAAGTCTATTGTCCTGCTGAGAGCTCACCGGTGTGCCTGGAATGGATTGTGACTCAATTTTGTTCTTCGCAATCTTCAACGTGTCATTTTTCGCCTGGCTCTCGGCCAATGCCGCCTGGCTCTCGGCCAATGCCGCCTGGCTCTCGGCCAATGCCGCCTGGCTCTCGGCCAATGCCGCCTGGCTCTCGGCCAATGACGCCTGGCTCTCCGCCAATGACGCCTGGCTCTCCGCCAATGACGCCTGGCTCTCCGCCAATGACGCCTGGCTCTCCGCCAATGCATCAGCTGTAGCCCATATTGCTACCCTCAGAATTTAGTTTTGTAGCTTAATTAATTTGATTAATATTATGGTGTTTCTATTTCATGAAAAAACCTTTCTTATTGTAGCCGATGTAGGCCTAAGTGTTTCCGTTAGGAAAATATGGCACTATTCAGTGATATTTATTCCCTAGTGTCCTGCTGATAGTTGAAATAAACATCTGCATTTTGAAAGTGGTTTTAGAATTTTATTAACAAAAGCATGAAGATGTTGATGAACAAATACTGTACAGTATATGCTTTATCCAACATTTTGCAGTTGCATGAGGTTTGGAGTTAGAAATGTAAAACTTTAGAGTACTTAATACATTGCAAGTTGCGGGGATTTTCTTTTCACACCTAGCCGAGCTATTAGACTATTCTTTTTGTAAAAGTATGAAGTCTATTGTCCTGCTAATAGCCCATCATGGAATCATTGTTTGCAGAATTCACGGCTTGCTACACTTATGAAAAACAAAAATGCCTTCAGCTGTCCATCACTACTATAAATAAAAACACAGCATCTACAGTGGCACAAATATATAATGGAATTTGATAAAAAGGTTAATGCACATAATTTTCAATCTTATACTAACAAGTGGTTGCCATGGTGAATAATCCAATAATAATTGGTATGACACGGTTCTCGGAACTCATTATGGGGCAGTTTCTAAATGAAAATACTTGTAGATCAATAATATGTCCCTGTAGATCTAATTAAATAGAGGATTGGAGGATTCTAAATGAATATCTAAGGGGCATTTTTCATTAGGGCAAATATGGTATGCGATATTGAGTTGGATATTCTCTAAGATTATACATTTCTTAGGGTCATTTCTATAATTACAATGCAGGAATAATAAAAATAATCATCATCATAATAATAATCCCACAACTCATTAACTGGCTACTATCTTCAATGTAATGGTTAATTCAGAAGGATAAACCCATAGGTTTTAGGCCTGCAGTAGGTTGTAATAATCACTGCCTTCTGGGAATGTTAAATCCAAAAGTTATGGGTGACGATAGAATTTTGGCTGTCAGAAGTATTAGAATCAAACAATGTCAGCCTTCTTAAATGCTCTATTGTCCAAATGTTTTTAAAGTGGGTGTGGGCGATGGAGAGAAACAAAATGGTGCAGTTTGAGGCCATGAGGTGGAGAGTTATGCGGGTGCTGGATATAAAAGTAGTGCAAAATGCAACACGCATCTGATTTATTCATTACGAATAGGGTTTTGTTTACATTCTTCACTGTAACCACAATGTCACAAATGATTGAACACACACATGAGCAGATTACACACATGAGCAGATTAATTTGGTAAAAACATTTATTAATTAAGACTATCAGAAAGAATGTTGATACTTATGTATTACTTATGTTTCTTCATCACATCAGCAAAGGACTCTGTTTCAGAAACTCCCTTTTATATAGAGGGGCTATCACTCGTTCACACTGGTAAATAAAGACCGTTTGTTATTTATAATGTTTTTAGAGGAAGCTAAACCAAAACCTTTTTTTTTGTTGAAAATCAAGGGTTTTTCTTTATTTTTCTATTTTCTACATTGTAGAATAATAGTGAAGACATCAACTGTGAAATAACACATATGGAATCATGTAGTAACCAAACAAGTGTTAAACTAATTCTAGATGAGAGCCAGTTTCATCATAGGCGCTTAATGGTTTTTGCGACTGCACTTGAAGAAACTTTCAAAGTTCATAATTTTCTGGATTCACTTCATGTCTTAAAGTAATGATGGACTCTCTTTGCTTATTTCAGCTGTTCTTGCCATATATGGACTTGGTCTTTTACCAAATAGGGCTATCTTCTGTATACCACCCCTAACTTGTCTCAACACAACTGATTGGCTCAAACTCATTAAGAAGGAAAGAAATTCCACAAATGTACTTTTAACAAGGCACACCTGTTAATTGAAATGCATTCCAGGTGACTACCTCATGAAGCTGGTTGAGACAATGCCAAGAGTGAGCCTAGCTCTCAAGGTAAAGGGTGAAGAATCTCAAATATAAAATATATTTATTTTATTTAGATTACTACATGACTCCATGTGTTATTTCATAGTTTTGATGTCTTCACTATTCTACAATGTTAAAAATAATTGAAATCCTTGAATGACTAGGTGTAAACTTTTGACTGGTACTGTATATTTTATTTATATTCAAAGTAGTTTTTTAAATATCTGAAATCCTACTTTTGCAGTGTGTTAAGGAAATGTTTTTAGTTTTATCCTCATTTAAATTGCAATGCAATTTTGCTCTCAAGATAGGTATAATTAGTACATATAATTTATGACTGTAATAACATATTATTTAGATGTCTATCAATGTCCCAACTATTTAAAATGAAGGAAACCATTTCAGTGAACCACCAAGGATGCTACTCTTACCATTGCAGAATGAGATTTTGTATATTTATTGCATGCAAATGTGATATTTTATGTAACCACTTTTTCTCATTGTCCCCCACAGAAACGGGAAGCTACGAGTGTGAGTTCTGTGGGAAGCAGTATAAGTACTTCAACCCATACCAGGAGCATGTGGCTCTTCACCAACCAATGAGTAAGTCATCTCACAGGTGTACAAAAGGGACTAGTCGTCTGTTGTAGTCAATAACCTCCCTCTCTTACCTATCAAACTCACTGGCGTCCTCAAGTCACTTCTCATTGGTTCATGTAAAGTATATATTATATAATATTTGATGACAATGACAACTCTCTTCCCACAGATTTCTCCTTTGATAATATGAAGTCGCCTCGATCACGTGGAAGTGTGGATGGAAACATGGACGTTAGCAAATTCAGTGCCACTAAATTAGAAACAGGTATGGAGAACTGGCCTGGGATCTGTGCTTAAGCAGCTCGCACTCTCACAACTGAGACTTTAGCAATCACTGCGCGTGAACGAATACAGTATAATGTATACCACTTAAAGGTGTTAACTTTTAGACCATCAAATAGACTTGCAAATTTACCCAAATCGTGGGTAGGTTCAATCAAACCCCACAAACAGTGAAGGCACTGTATCTAAGCTGTAACATCATTTGACATCACTGTAAAAGTGTGGGCGGCAGGTGTGGGCGGCAGGGTAGCCTAGTGGTTAGTGTTGGACTAGTAACCGAAAGGTTGCAAGTTCGAATCCCCGAGCTGACAAGGTAAAAATCTGTCGTTCTGCCCCTGAACAGGCAGTTAACCCACTGTTCCTAGGCCGTCATTGAAAATAAGAATTTGTTCTTAACTGACTTGCCTAGTAAAATAAAGGTTAAAAAATTTTTTTTTTTTAAATCCCGCGGAACTATTCCCCTCAACCCCACCTATTGGTAGCTGGGTAAAAAATATTTAAATATTGAATGTCTGCTTTTTTTTGAGCATGGAGAAGTTATTCATGCTTTCTGAAGGCACTGTATCTAAACTTTTAATATTCATGGTCAAATTACCGGGGCCCACATTGATTTTATTAGCCACTCTCACTGTGATGTCATATTAAAAACGTCAAACATTTATCTTTGCCCCATGGCAGAATGAGTAGAATTGCATGAAATTAGTTATACAATTGCAAAATCTTCTCTCCGCCCCATGGCAAAACTTTTAAACTAACATTTTCACTTTTTTTCTCTCCGATGTTATTAAGATGGGGGCCGCTGGACAGGTGGTTTGGGGTGGGGCACTGCAGCCCCTCATGAGGAGTTCACATGTATTGTAGTCCCCATCCCTGCCATAAACCAAGGCTACAATCTCCTGCCGTAATCTGAAACGCAGCCTTAGCGCCTCTTATCTATCATATCGCTCACCTGATCAGTTCCTATCTCTCTCCACTGAGCAGTTTGTCTATGGAGAGCTATTTAAAGCTTGACAGTCTCTCCTAGCGCACAGATATGGGTCAAAAGAGAGAGTGGAGAGGAGTACTCGGACCCATATTTAAACGCTATGGGTGAATTCTCATTTTATTTTTAAAAATTGTGAAGAAAGGGGAGTGAATCATACCAAGGACATGATAGAATTCAATACAGAGTATAGTGGGCGTTTCGCTATGGATTGGTATTGTGTAGGCTTCGGAAATCATCTATTGCGTCAATATCCCCTACTATTGTATGATATGTATCCACCTGCTTTTCACCCATGTGTTGTCAGTCACTCAAAAAATACAGTAGGTCTGCACTCAGGTATTTTTAGTGTATGTGGACTAACTGGTTCTACGCACCAGGTAGGAAATGTTTCGGGACGCGCCATGGTTTTCCTTTTTCCTTGTCAGTTCAAACATTGTTTATCTTTCACAGACAGTCCCTTTAGTCGGAAAATAGAAAGCAAGACCCAGTCCAGCCTGGTGGACACCAACAGTTCCCAGAACTCAAGCGGTAAGCACCGAGGCACTTCTCATAAGCTGTGTGCCTGTGTGTTTTATGAATGTCTTTCTGATAAGATGTGTTCTTACTGAGACCTGGGTAGAACACTGCGGTAGATGGAGAGTGAATCAGACAGGAGTGCGAGTGTTGGTTTAGTGTCCAAGCACATTCAAATTGAGGCCTTGGTCTGATTCTCTACCCCTCTCCCTGAAGTACACACTCATTTTCTCCCCCTTGTGGGTAAACAAAATAATTGATTGGCTTAGAAATACCCATGCTTACATCAATCGAATGCTTTTAACTCCACAAGGGGAGGAGAACAAATGCACACTCTGAAATTGGTGACAAGTAGGGAATCCTATCTAAAAATCCATGCAATGTCTGTGATGTCACTTTCTCACGCTCTCCCTCAGGTACTCCAAGCCCCCTGGTGGCCGGTTCGTTCCCTGCATCACAGAGTGAGTCCACCTCTCTCGCTGCCTGCCTGAACACAAATGTGACCATTTCACCCTCTCCGTGTTTTCCTACTCACTTGTCATTTCTTATCAGTCTCCCTGTTAATTTGGGCTTGTCACACTTGCACCTCCATTTTGTAATTGTTTGTGATCCTGTAGTAGTTGATGTGAAGGTTTGGATTTGGGCAGGTTACTCCATGGTGAATTGGAAGAGACTATGTTGGCATAACTGTTTTTTTTTAGTGTTGTCGTGGCAGCAGATGACTTATACATTACTTCAGCTGGCCATACTGCTTCTGTGCCCTTCAGCAAAAACCTGTTACTATTGACAAGCCAGTTGGGAAATGTCATGAAAAAGGTATTAAATTAAGCAAGCAATCAAATGATGTTTATTTATTTACATCTTTTTGCAAATGCATTAGTCACAAAGTGCTTCACAACAATCCGGGCCTACAGCCCCCAAAACCCCAAAGACAAGGCGACAGTGGCAGAGACCAAGTCTCTAGGTAGGAAGACTCAATCACTCCTCAATGGCATAGATAGATGATATTAAGTAGGTTTAACATGTGTTTTATATGTGTTAAAATTAAACATCTCGTCACAGTGGCCTAGATCTTGGACCACTCAGGGGATAGACTGGGCAGGTCCACAGTGGATGTGCTCTTGTTACAATACGGGAACCCTTTTTTCTGGGCCTTGTGTTTCTAGAACCCTACACATGTGGCGCCTGTGGCATCCCGTTCCAGTTCTACAACAACCTGCTGGAGCACATGCAGTCCCACGCTGGTGAGTTACCTGCACCTTGAGGGACCGATACAGCACCAGACTGGCTGTAAGCCCAAGTGTAACACTAAAGTGTAACACTATCAGTCAAATGGGTTGGAGAGGGGCTTTCAGCAGAAGTGGAAATGTACTGTTGTAATGGCTGAATACTTCAGATACTGTATTTCCAGCTATTGGAATTGCTTATTCCTTTGCACAAAGCTCAGCCAAATTAGGTGACCGAAATAGCTGCTGGTACAGCACTCCAAGCTAAAACGCACAAATTCCTAGGAGAGAGAAGGGATATTTTCATCTACACTTTGATTTTTGCATTTTCTAATTTATTTTTTTGCATATTAAATTGAGTATGCTCTTTGTTACAACCATTTCACCCCTGTTGTTTTATAATGTGTAGCCACTATTAGAGGCTAGTGGTTGTTTCCTAACCCTATGTAACTATCTGTTAACTTTGGAGCTAGTAGCCAATAGCCAACCCTCTGGTTATTAACTTTTAGCTAAATCCATTGTAGCTCGTTGCTAGCTGGCCCATTAACAATTAGTCATTAGTTAACCCTTTAGCCAACCTCATGTTATTATTAGCAATTAACCAACTTTTAGCTGTGGACCTTCTCTATCACAGAATGCTAACCCTCTATCCCCCCAGCGGATAATGAGAACCACACCAAAGGGGGGTCTCCAAAGACTTCACCAGGCCCAGCCTCACAGGACCAACTGTGGAGGTCCCCCCAGCCCCAGCATCAGGCCCAAGCTCAAATAGTTCAAGTCCAGATACAGGCTCAGCCCCAGCCAACACAGAGAAACCACTACACCAACCGTGAGTAGGCTACTATTCATGAATGTCATAGTCATGCTGCTTATGAATGAACACACTTAGGCCACACTGCCTATGAAAACACACTCAAACTCGTTCTCCTCTACCTCATTTTCCATCTATTTTTCTATTTCTCCTTTCACTCTCTCCTCTCACTGCTCCTCTCCTATGCCTCTCTCTATCCACAGAGAACAGTGGTGGACTACCAGAGAAGGAAAGGCAGCAGGTGGCTGAGCGTCTCCTCAGGGTGATGTGTACAGACCTAGGCGTGCTCAACATGCTCAACAGCAAGGACTTCCTGAAGCTGGCCCAGACTCTAGTGGACACGGGCGCCCGCCACGGTGCCTACTCCACCCGCGAAGCCCTGGGCAACATGAGCTCACTGGCCCTGCGCCAGCTTCCCCGCATGTACAACCAGATCAAGGTGAAGGTGACCTGCGCCCTGGGCTCCAACACCTCACTGGGCATCGCCGTCACCTGCCACTCCCAGACAGTGGGGCCTGACGCCTGCCTAGTGCTGACAGCCTACCAGGTGGAGGGATCCAGGCTCAAACGCTATGTTCTAGGTGTCAAGGAGGCAGACCTGAGGGAGGGACCTGAGCAGGTACACCAGTGGACCCAGAACGTGCTGTCGGAGTTTGTCATGTCGGACATCCGCACGGTGTACGTGACTGAGCCGAGGGTGTTGGGGGTGGGGGGCTCGCCGCTGGGTGGAGGCGGGCGGGGGAAGGTGTGTCTGCGATGCGCCGGGTGCTCGCTGGGTGTAGTGGTCCAGGCGGTGCTTGGGAAGCGCAGCCTGCAGGCGCGGGGGCTCCACGAATTGACTGAGCTGCTGGCTACCTGCCGTGACATTGCTGCCTCCACCAGCCTCTCGTTATGTGACGACTCCACCAGTGCCACTATCGACGAGGGCACGTCTAACCCCTCCGCTCCCCCCAGGCCTAGCCCCACCCCTCCCTGCTGGGACCGCACGGCTGAGGCCCTGCTTCAGGTGCATGCCCACTTTGAGCAGATATGTGAGGCATACGGGAGGAGCAAGGCCACAGCTTCTACGCTGCAGGGCCTCAACAAACACCTGCTGGGGACGCTAGCCTGCCTGCTGGCCCCTCTACGCCTTGCCGCCCTGGAGCTCAGCAGTCAGAGGAGGCCCACCCTGCAGCAGGTGCTACCTGTCTACCTGCGACTGGAGAAACTGTTCACTTCCAAGGCTGGGGAGGTGGGGACCGCCAGCAAGCTCTGCCACTACTTCCTGGAAGCCCTGAAGGAGAACTTTAAGGTGGAGAAAGCCCACCAGGTAGCCATGGTCCTGGATCCTCAGCTGAAGCTGCGTCCCGTCCCAGCCTACCAGCATGAGGAGATCATCGCCCGCGCCTGCGAGATGGCCACAGACCCCCATGATGGGGGGCAAGCCACCGGTGGGGGGTCCGGAGGTGAGGATGTGGATGGACCCTCAACACCCAAACGGCTTAGAGTGAACGTCCCCGGGGGTGGAGTGAACACCAGAGGGGTAGTAGCTGTGTCATCGGAGGCATCGTCAGATGAAAGCCAGACCCAGGTGAGACAGGAGGTTTTCCAGTATCTGGCTGAACCACTCCTCCAGGGCAACACCCCAGACCTCTTCCACTACTGGAGCACCGTGGTGGGTGACCGCTTCCCCAGACTGGCACGCCTAGCACTGTGGCTGCTGGCCGTGCCCGCCGTGGGCATCCGCAGCGAGTGTGTGAGTGTCTGTGAGCAGAGCCTGGCCATGAAGAGGAGACAGCAGGTCACCACTGAGGAGATGAGCAAACTCATCTTTCTGCGCTCCAACATGGCCTGAACGTTAGCCTGACCACCAACGCCGACCTAACCATGACCTCTCCACCAATGACTACAGACCATCTACATGGGGATAGGGGAACCCTGAGGAGCCATACTCGTGAACTTTTGCTTAGACCCAAGGTTTATACCTGTTGTCTAAAATGGCAAGCTGCTCGCGTTTCTCATAGGCCAACCTGGCACAATTAGTTATGATGCTGAGGTCAACCAGCTGAGCACATCATTAAATTATGTAAAAGATTCTGTATCGGCCAATTCAAATCATTGACATAGTTGGATGTGATCCAGCACGTTTTCACGAAAGCGTCCTTGCCAGAAGTCCACAGGCAAGTTAGTAACTAGCTAGTTCACAGTGTAGAGAGTCTGGTTCCTGACAATTGTCACAACTTGCGGCGTAGGTTCGAATCCCCCATGGGATGTTTTATTTTATCAAACACCTGGACTGGTTGGATACTGTTCAAGAAGGTGAGGAATAGGGGGATATTCTCAAGATGCTGATCTGGTTAGTGCCAAATGCAACAACCAAGAATTATCAGCAGTTGAATGGCTTAAAAGTCCTAGGATAAATGTCAAGGATGTTAAGGGTGTTGCATATGGTGCTAGCTAGTAACCTCTATTATTAGTTGATCCTTAAAGAACTTTCTCTGTCTTTCGCTGAATCACTTCTAGCCTAGTCTCGTCCACCAGCCAGCTGTGCTTCTGTCGAGCAGTATGGTTTCACAGCGCCTCAGAATGAGACTTGATTGGAAGTCTATGGCAGGAGCAGATGAAACAAGCACTGGTTTTAATTGACTGGTCTGTTTCCATCACCATCTAACCATTAGTTAGATCCTCTTCCCTACATAGTGGACTTCAAAGCATGAGCAGCGCAACTCATTTAAACAAGGAAGTAAGTTCAGAAAATCTGAAAGTATGCATCTTATAAATGGTTTTCACATATCAAAGTCATATGCCCGAACTCCGACTCGACTGGGTTTCCCAAAAGTAATATGGTCAATGTGATAACATTTTATTTAGATATTTTAAAATGTCCCGTGTAATACAGCTGTAGCGGCTCTCTACATTGACATAAAATTCATTTAGCAGACATTCTTATCCACAGCGACTTGTATTACTGGGTGTATACATTTGTATACTTTTTTTCCATTTTTCATACTGGTCACCCGTGGGACTCGAACCCCCAGTCCTGGCATTGCAAGTGCCATGCTCTGCCAACCAAGCTACATGGGATCACAGGACCGCTCTCTCCTCGATTTTTAACCACACACACTTTTCAAGTCTCACTTTATTGCACTGTGTTACCAGGCGAGGTTTCTTCTGACCTTAGACGTCATAGTCAACATCATGCCTTCACATGATCAAATTGCCTTCTTTTCATCCATGGCTTAAAGTTGTCTGACTTTAGTAACTACTTGAAGGACTAAGCTAGGCATACATTAGACAACGATACAAGTCTTTACGTCGTTGGCCCACTCACATTATGCAAATTGTCTGCATAATCTTGTCATCCTGGTGTCTGCGACAGGTGTGCTCACATTACACCAGTTTGCTCACATTGTGTCATGTCTAGACCCCTCCTTGTCCTATTTCCAGATGTGTCATGGCCACCTCCTACTATGTGGCTGTAGCTGAGCAACGGAGGACAAGTTGCATGTCACATTGTAGCCCCTCACTACGGAAGATACAACAGAACATTTTGTGCAGCAAAATAATCGGAACCTAAAATGTGGATCGGGACTGTGCAAAACCCATAATCGCACCCAATCACATTATGCGACCTACGGCATCTTGGTTGGAGCTTACAACATCACGATTTACCTGCGATTGTAGTGGATCCCAAATTGTGGCAAAATCCCAGTTTATAATCGCATGATGTATGGTCAACTTAAGGCGGAGCGTGGCCTCCGGTGGTTGTGTATGGCCTGGCCTCAGATTCGTTTTGGACAATGTTGCGATTCAACTCCACTGTGTTACTGAGTGACTATACTGAATGACTTGACAGTTGGGGTGGGTATGTTTGGGAACTCGTTGGTCTGATTGCCCCTGGCTTGTTAGTGGCATCTTTCTACTTTTTCATTGTGGTGTCTTTCAGTCTGGTCCTCAATTGTCTTTAGCCATGTTGTTTTTAGACCGTCTTCCAGTACACCAAGCATCATGTGTCTTTATGTACTATGTCAGTTTCTCATATTTATTAGTCTTTCTTAGACTTCATTTGTTGTTTGTACTTTTTACATCAAAGATAGACCCATGTGTTAATTTATCCAAAAGCAAATAGTCCAAAGAAACGTACTGGTGTGGCTGTTATGGTTTCATGCTTTTAATTCATGCACTGGATTTGTTTAGGATTTTGATTGAAGGATTAAATGTTTTGCCAATGTATGTTCAACCTTCCCCTTCCTTGAATTTTGTCTGTCCTCCGTTCAGAGAGACACTTTCTAATTTAGGAGTTGAGTGTGTGAAATCGTTGTTGCCTTTGTACAAACTTGCACAAATTAGTTGGAATGTGCATAACATCTCAAATGGCTTGACCAATGCTATATTGGAAGTGAGTGTCACACACCGAGGTGCATCTCGATAAACTTCCCATTCAGTATAGATAGTTCAGACTTAACTTTCCTCTGTCCAAAGCAGTGGTGTGCTTTTTTTGTAACCTCAAATTCTATGACTGAAGGACATGCAGTAAAGGCTCTGGTCTGTCCGACATGATGATTTTTGGATCTGTCCAATATGATCAAATAGTAAGTGTAGCATATAGATAATGGAACTGAAATTGATGTTTTAGTTTGGTCTCTTTTTTTTTTTTGCACCCGTAGTGAATGGATTTTACCTGTAGATCTTAAATTAGGATTTCAAGCAAAAAATGATCCTGAACACGCAGTCGGTCGTTGATGTCGGTATCTCCAATACTACTACTACGATTGTCTCATACGCTTTCTTTGGTAAGATTAGAATTATTACAAGATATGCATGTAATCAATATTAGAGTACTGATCTATTCTATCATATAAGCCAGTGTGTTTCTTCTAAGACGGAACAGTTTCAGGGGGTTAGAAGTTGCTCCTAGGCACAGATCTAAGATCTGCTTAACCTCCCAAAATCCTAGCTTTAAACATTAGGGGCAAAGGAACAAACTGACTTTAGCTCAGTCTAGGGGCAACTTTGACATACTCCTTTCAGGGGTGGCAGTATGTAAATACAAGAGAACTGCTGTTTTATTCCACTAGAGGGAGCAAGTGTTGCAGAAATGGGGAGCACCGTTGATAACACCATACCTCTTTTTATAAACTAACATTTCAAAGGTTTTGATACTCACAACTCAAGCTAAATACTGTTATAGAGAACTAAATTCAAACTTAAAAGAATAAAAATAAAAAATGCTGCTAACCTATGGCTTCACAGGAACACAGGTCGCAATCTTTTTCCACTAGGTGTGTTGAAAGAAGATGCAAATGTTAACTGTAAATACAAGATGGCTAACATGAATAGTCTTTCCCTCATGTTCACAATTTTTGATGCTCAATTGGAATTGAGAATAGTCTGTTATTTTATGGAGACTTGTCATTCTTTTCTTTTTATACTCTGCTGGGCTGCAAAAAAATATTTCAAGTTTATTTTGATTCCATAATTTGTCATTTTATCACGCTTTGGCAAATAGTTTTGTTCCGTTTTTGTGGATTTGAGTTGTCTTATCGGTAGGCTTAATTTATACTTTTGTAGTGACACTATTTTTATACTACTGATAGGATCAAGAGTCTTTTGTCAGGCGTGACAGCGCTGTACAATGTTATGAAATACATTACCCACTGTAGTATGTGCTGTGTGAATAAACTGGCTGAAATTAACCTCTGGCTGTGCAGTGTCCATGCATTGAGTGGAGTGTGTGTAAAAGACAGAAAGGGCTCTTAACATATAGACCAAGTTAGTTAGCCCCTCCATTCAGATATGAACATGATGAGAGACTGGTGGCTGCTTTTCAGTGGCATAGAAAGAGAGGGCTCCCACATGGAGAGGGAGAGCAAGGCCTTACACAGTGGCTGAGTGAGACTGAGGGGGCGAATAGGCCTTACATAAAGGCAGTGAGAGAAGAATCACTTGCAAGGAGAAAGAGAGTGAGGCCTTACAGAGAGGCTGGTTGGTTGGAGGTGCGTGCAAGGGTTCCCCGGGGGCCACTGGTGAGAGGGGGAGTGTGTGTGTCTCGGCCTGCTGTCTTTCTTCCTCCCTTCGCACCCGGGTCACTGAGCCCCTGAGGCACTGCAGACTGCAGCCATGCAGAAACACCCGTGCTGGTTTCCAAGGTTACTTCCACCACAAGCCTACCCGCGAAAGCTAATTCACAGCACATGCGCCCATCTTTGTCTCCCCTTCTCCCTCCCCGCCCCACTGCTGAAGGTGAGTTTTTCCACACCGTTTAACCACAGTTGGATGTTTGCTTAAAGCACAAAGTGTTGGGAAACTCATTTTAAGTCATTTAGAAAGAAAAGAGATGGAGAAAAAAAAAGACCCACCACTCAGACAATTATGTCCCATTATGTGCTAGTGGGAGAAGTTGCAGATCGGCTCTCTCTAGGTGTAGTATCCAAATACAGGTAACTGCCAAAATAAAGGAACACATTCTTCTATGCGAAATTGAATAATTTGGTGTTGTTTTGTTGATAGTGGTGGAATACGGTGTCTTGGGTCCCGCTCCAGAACCTCCCGTAAGTGTTCAATTGGATTGAGAACTTTTTTTATACCAAGATGGGATGTTTAATGACTTAATTAACTCAGGAACCACGCCTGTGTGGAAACTGCAGCTTTCAATATACTTTATCCCTCTTTCAAGTGTTAACTTTTATTTTGGCAGTTACCTGTATGTTGTGCACATACAATTTGTGTTTTCACATGAATTTTAGCACCTCTCTACATGTAGCTTTATAACTACTTTAACCGGCTAGTGCTTCATTACATTGGCAGGCAGAGGTTAGTTTTCCAGGACTCTGGGATTGAGGGGTTCCCCTGTTTACTCCCTGTGCCAGCAGGTGGCAGTGCCAGGCTTTAGCTCGACTTAGCTCAAGCCATTCTTCAGGGGTGAACTGGGAACACGTTGATAGATAGCCCAACTCCAGGTAACCTTTGGCTTTGCTGAGCTGTGCTGTGTGTTATGGGGCAGGAAAAGGCGCATGGATCCCCGTTAGACATGCATGTCAGGACTGGAAGCGGAAGGCAGATTTATTGAACAGGTAAACTGCTGCCAAGAGCGGAGGGCCATCCAATCATAGTTGTTTTGGCTTTGTTTTGCAGCCCCTGTCCAGCGTGTGTGTGTGTGTGTGTGTGTGTGTGTGTGTGTGTGTGTGTGTGTGTGTGTGTGTGTGTGTGTGTGTGTGTGTGTGTGTGTGTTTATTTAATATTCCATATACATGGAGACAGGAGTGAAAGCCAGGATCAGGGAAGTGTGATGGATATAGGCACTCCTTCTGTGTTAACCTCTACAAAAACGTAAGATGACTCTCTTTTTCAGCCAGTAGTAGTTTGATGAATGAGAACTGATTATTATTGCACCCGGTACCGTGCAAAGTCTAATTAAATAAGCAGCCCACACACTGGTTCAATCTGATGACTCTCTCTGGGCATTATGCCATGTCTTCTACAACACACAACACTACTAGCCCTTCACACTCACTCTCCACCATGGCGGTGACTCAATAGTATCATCTGCGCTAACTTACTAACACTAGCGTGTGCCCCATTGTCATTTTCTAATAAAGTGTTAGCCAGATCCTGCCTCTCCAGTCGAAGGAGAGGAGAGGCACTTTGACTCACACAAGGTCACATCCCAAGTGGACTTCTTGACTGTCACCCAAGCAGAGCGAGAACCACAGCTTCAGCTTGTGTTCTGTACATGCATCTCATACCATGTGCCTGACAATGACAAGGGTGCTGGCATCTCCACCGGTGCCCACCTGTCCCTAGCTGTCTGTTCAGTGAGCACAGGGAGACCGAGGAGGACACAATAACCAAAATATATAGAACTCCTCCTGTCCCTGACCGTGGCAGCAGTGCTGTAGTTCTTCTTCACAGGTGCTGACTTTATCCGCGGTGACATGAATGTACAGAAGTGCCAGGGCGCATACACCCCACTGCTGTCAGGTGTCTCCCCTGTTAACACTCCACCTACCCCCCCCCCCGACCTCACAGGCACCCAATGTACCTTCCTGCCTGCTTGCCTGCCTAAATCTCCCTCCCAGCACTCCAACACACACACACACACACACCTTGGCCTGGATCCAACTAGCTTTTTGCAGACGATACAGTAAGGCAGAAAGATTGTCAATGTCCTTTCTGAAGACTCATACAGGCGTTATACTCCTGCGTTACACACCGTACATCTACAACAAATGACAGAAGGTGCAGTGTGTTACGCAGTCTTGTCCTATAAGGACACCGCATTCAGGTATCACTGTCATGTTTGCAATCGACACTGCTTCTAATGGACACATTATGAAGGTGTATCTATCAACACATAGCTACTCTCTAGAGAGGAAGCACACCGGTCTATCGCTGTCCAGTGATGAAATACACAGGTGCTACTTTCCCCCATCCAACCCACCCTCCAAAATACAGTATGCTGGTGTTAATATTTCAGAGTAAGGAGGTGAGCGGAAGGTGTGAAAGGATGATGTAGTGGTCTTGGCTTGAGGATAATGTAGTGGTCTTGGCTTGAGGATAATGTAGTGGTCTTGGCTTGAGGATGATGTAGTGGTCTTGGCTTGAGGATGATGTAGTGGTCTTGGCTTGAGGATGATGTAGTGGTCTTGGCTTGAGGATGATGTAGTGGTCTTGGCTTGAGGATGATGTAGTGGTCTTGGCTTGAGGATAATGTAGTGGTCTTGGCTTGAGGATGATGTAGTGGTCTTGGCTTGAGGATAATGTAGTGGTCTTGGCTTGAGGATAATGTAGTGGTCTTGGCTTGAGGATGATGACTGTGGTCAGTGTGTGAAGTGAGGTCCAGGTTGAACTGTCTATAAATATAGCTGTGATCTCTACATTTTTAATCATAGTCATAATTTGGGGACTCGGGCTAGCTCCCTGCATGATGTCTGACAACCAATGAGAATGTCAAGATAGAGATGACAAGGAAGGAGAGTGAGCGTAATTGAGGTCTCCGTGGCCAAAGCTGCACAGATCATATCCCCAATCTTCATCAACATTTCATTTGAAAGTTAACTAATTTCCTACCCTTCCCCATGTCACTGGAGGGTGTGCTGCATATGAAATGGTCCATTTTAAGCAAATGTATTATGGAATTCAGCCACTTGGCTTGTAGTGTGTCTTTTCTATGTAGAAAGAATGTATGGTAATTGTGAGTTGCTGTCAATGAGTCAGTCAAGTTTGACACAGAATAATGAAAATGCACAAGCATTTTTTTACTACTTGTTTTGTTGAGCTATACAGGATTCCTGTCATGTTCTTGTTCACCATGTCACTGCCAATCTCAGTGTTTTTGAAATTCACTATTTTTAAAATGTAAACTTTTTGTCATCAGGTAGAAATGTATATTTTCTTCTACATAACTTTGAAATGCATTGTTTTCATTTATGTACACATTGGTATTGGCTGAAGATGATGAAAGTGAAGTTGTAATGTGGAATTGCCTTTTCAAGTCTTGATGAATCTGACTTGAACTCATGTATGGGCCCCTGTGTCATAACACAAGTCTGCTTCAAAGAATTCAAACTTTAATATTATAAGACAGCAAAACTGAGAGATGACCGAAGCCCACTCAGAGCGATTTGTCTGCTTCCGTGATAGCGTCCGTGTTGTGAGGAGTGAAGGCGGTTAATGCCTTCCACCTTTAACTGCCCAGCTCTTGGCTCCCGTCCATATTATGTCATCCTAGGGTCCCGCTTTGGACTCAACCTAATGCAAGTTCATTATTAATGATTTAGCAATGAGTGCCTTTCCTATTCCGTCATCTTATTTCTCTGATTTGTAACTACTGGTGCTCTGCAATTAATCTTTTGAGAAGCATAATTCATTCTTGGAACGAGAACACTGCCCTCAAAATACAACCTGTGCATTTTGTATTGGCAAAGATGCTGAATAACAGCCCTTATCTGTCTTTTCTGATAATCAAAGCTGACAGATTATTTTGATTAGTGTTTAGACAATCATCAGAAACTGAAAATTAATCTGGACACATTTCATAATTCTGTCCATATGCATCGGCTAGCTCCCCATTTTGAGTTAGAAATCTACTTTGATAATGGTGATTTCTGGCTCTTCATTACATGCCAAATCTTTCATGTGTGTGATTATTCCATTAAAATCAATGCCTTATTGGCGATTAATGTTCATTTTACACACACACACACACACACACACACACACACACACACACACACACACACACACACACACACACACACACACACACACACACACACACACACACACACACTGCAGCTTTATTTGGATTTCGCCCTAGGCACTTACTCTGTACAGAATATCTCTGTTAGTCAAATAGGCTACCAATCTGGGTGAGAAGCGTAGCAAGTAAGTGTAAATGTCTGGAGATGTGGGTGTTTTTGCCATAAGGAAATCATTACCAACTGGAGAGCTACATCTCCTGTAAAGACACCTTTTTTTAGTTCTACTACAACAAACAGCAGGACTCTGTGGCAAGGCAGGTGCATCATGATGCACTGCTCTCATCAGTGCCTAGTCCTTGACCATGTCAAAGCAAGACTCAAATACTTTAGGGATCCTAGAGGGAGGAAGGGAGGAGGCCTCTCTCCCATTCCCCTGTCTCGTTCTATCCCCAGCTCTCTTGTTATACAGTGAGCTTGTATCTGGTTGGTGGAGAAAAAAGAAAAGGCATTCTGATCGATCAGGCAGGGGATTATTGATCAGTGATCCTCTGTGACCTTTGACATCAGCCCCATAAGGACTGTTCTCTCCAGAGCGAAAGGATGGGGATTTGGGATCAGTGTTTGTGGGAAAGACCTGAGAGGACATGTATTTATTTTTAAATGCTGATTTAAAAACACAATCTGTCTATAGAAAGGAAGATATTAGGTCAGTGGTGACCTGGTTGGGATGGGGGGAGGGGTTTTGTGAGTACTGCATGTTGATTGGCTTAAATGTTTTTGTTTGGAGCATTTCAGTCTGTGGCCACAAAGGCACAATCCTTCATTTCTTTGATGTTACAAATGTAAATTTGTTCAAAGGTTGTACATTTGTAGTCACACAACTCTTCAGACCTGTGGTTTGTCATGGTTTGGATGCAAGGCTGTAAGAAATAACTCCAAGTATATTGTAGATAGGCTATTGTTTTCACTGTTTATCCCTTCCCTCTCACTGCATACTATACATACCACCATCATTCAAATACGCTTATTCTTACACAAACAAACACAGCCTACCAGCAAGAACACCACAGATACACAGCAGACGCAGGCATCTGGGTCCAGGCTCGGCTCCAAACCCCTGACCATTAAGAATGCACAGGCTTACATAACAAACCAGGGACAGTGACTTGACTGAATTCTTTTGGCACTTGGAGCTCTCAGGTGGCTTGTTGGAAGCCTTTCTGTTTGTATCTTATGTTGTGGATGGGTAAGACAGAAATACTGTGTACTGGCCAATCGCAGTGCTGCTCAGAAACGATGGAATATTGACAGGAATTTAAGTGAAATCATTGGTGGTGAGTACCGTAAACTAAGTCCACTGTTCGCATGCATGCACAAGCACACACTGCAAGCTCCTGTGCACCTTTACACAATTCCCACACCCCCTCTCTCTTGATGGGAATTTCTCTTATTGCTTACGGGTCACACCGCCCCAGAAGGTCCTGTAGTACTTGTTCAAACAGACACATGGCGCTTGCTCTGGCGCCACTTGTGTAATCGGATGCTTTGTTAATAGTCGGCATTCAATTCATCTTTTATTGTTAGTATGAAGCGTAAAAATCTCCCGTGGGTCAAAATCTATCACCTCAAAGATATTATGCAGTGACTCTTGAAGGTATTAAAAGGGTACTTTTTAATCCATGTATATTGACTGTCTGATAGGTTCCTGTGTTGAACTTCATCTTCTTTTGACAGCGACTGATTTACTAACTTGAATTCTTTCATCTGCTGGTAGACTGCGCACAGTCACACATTCAATGTTGCATATGGACATGCTTGCTTTGACAGATGTTCATACTTTAGGTATGCGCTCTCTTTCTTCCCGTCACACATACAAACACCCATACACGTGTGGCTGGACATCAATGTACACAAACACACACAGGCCTACTCTCCCGCACACATGCAATTGGCATCTGCAGGGAGTGGAAACGCCTCTCAATTGTCTGCGTTACACTGATATAACACCTAATAAAAAGCAAAGAGATCACTTTAATGAGTCTGTTTTCTGCATATATTTAGAAAAGGTCAGTGGATACCATGTGGTGAACCTCTCACCCTGGGTGGGTGTGTGTTTGTGTGGGAGAAAACATTTTGGCACAGAACTGAGGACGCCAGTATTGCAGTAATACCTCTGTATTGACCCCAATTACAACCTATTGTGGTTTTCATAAGTACATCTTTTATCTCTCTAGTGACTGATGTTTTCACTTTTAATTGCCTTTGACAGTGTTACTATACGGCTCTGTGGTTTCTGTTTTCCAACCGGATTCATCCAGAAGCTTCTACAACAACCCTGCACTTACAGTAGGACGGCTCATTCCATGTCAGTGGCGATACAGTTGATAATTGTAGTCAAATCAATGCAAATACATAGTTTTGTCTTCTGTTGTAAAGTTGCTCAAAGTTTATGGCTGTACAGTCGTGGCCAAAAGTTGAATGACTATTAATTTTCAGTCTGCTGCCTCAGTTTGTATGATGGCAAATTGCATATACTCCAGAATGTTATGAAGAGAGAGAATGAATTGCAAGGTCCCTCTTTGCCATGCAAATTAACCCCAAAAAAACATTTCCACTGCATTTCAGCCTTGCCACAAAAGGACCAGCTGACATCATCAGTGATTCTCTCATTAACACAGGTGTGAGTGTTGACGAGGACAAGGCTGGAGATGACTCTGTCATGCTGATTGAGTTTGACTAACAGACTGGAAGCTTCAAAAGGAGGGTGGTGCTTGGAAACATTGTTCTTCCTCTGTCAAACATGATTACAAGGAAACACGTGCTTTGCACAAAAAAGAATTGCTTTGCACAAAAAGGGCTTCACAGGCAAGGATATTGCTGCCAGTAAGATTGCACCTAAATCATTTATCGGATCATCAAGAACTTCAAGGAGAGCGGTTCAATTGATGTGAAGAAGGTTTCAGGGTGCCCAAGAAAGTCCAGCAAGCGCCACGACCGTCTCCTAAAGTTGATTCAGCTGCGGGATCGGGGTCCCACCAGTACAGAGCTTGCTCAGGAATGGCAGCAGGCAGGTGTGAGGGTATCTGCATGCACAGTGAGGCGAAGACTTTGAGGATGGCCTGGTGTCAAGAAGGGCAGCAAAGAAGCAACTTCTCTCAAGAAAAACATCAGGGACAGACTGATATTCTGCTAAAGGTACAGGGATTGGACTGCTGAGGGCTGAGGTAAAGTCATTTTCTCTGATGAATCCCCTTTCCGATTGTTTGGGCTTCTGGAAAAAAGCTTGTCCGGAGAAGACGAGGTTAGTGCTACCATCAGTCCAGTGTCATGCCAACAGTAAAGCATCCTGAGACCATTCATGTGTGGGGTTGCTTCTCAGCCAAGGGAGTGGGCTGACTCACAATTTTGCCTAAGAACAAGCCATAAATAAAGAATGGTACCAACACATCCTCCGAGAGCAACTTCTCCCAACCATCCAGGAACAGTTTGGTGATGAACAATGCCTTTTCCAGCATGATGGAGCACCTTGCCATAAGGCAAAAATAATAAGTGTTTCGGGGGAACAAAACATCGATATTTTGGGTGCATGGCCAGGAAACACCCCAAACCTTAATCCCATTGAGAACTTGTGGTCAATCCTCAAGAGGCGGGTGGACAAACAAACTCACAAATTCTGAGAAACTCCAAGCATTGATTATGCAAGAATGGGCTGCCACCAGTCAGGATGTGGCCCAGAAGTTAATTGACAGCATGCCTGGGCAGGTTGCAGAGGTCTTGAAAAAGAAGGGTCAACACTGCAAATATTGACTCTTTGCATCAACTTCATATAATTGTCAATAAAAGCCTTTGACACTTATGAAATGCTGGTAATTATACTTCAGTATTCCATAGTAACATCTGGCAAAAATATCTAAAGACACTGAAGCAGTAAACTTTGTGGAAAATTAATATTTGTGTCATTCTCTAAACTTTTGGCCACGACTGTATAATATTTGTTTGGCAATAATTATTAAGATTAAAGGTGGGGTGGCAGGTAGCCTAGTGGTTAGTGTTGGACTAGTAACTGAAAGGGTACAAGATCGAATCCCCGAACTGACAAGGTACAAATCTGTTGTTCTGCCCCTGAACAAGGCAGTTAACCCACTGTTCCTAGGTCATCATTGAAAATAAGAATGTGTTCTTAACTGACTTGCATAGTTAAATAAAGGTTCTCAATAAGAAATCAAATGTTCTTGTTTCAAGTGAACTGGTAATGAGGACATGCATACACACATATGCGCGCGCGCACACACACCATTAAAATTGGAGTGCTGTTTGATTATAAAACCTCTTAATAGCTCTGCATAATTTCTCCTGTTTGTAGATTTTACAGGGAGTGGCTTTAGGCCTGCCCTTTTTCATATTGTCAGCTCACCAAACAGATCAGAACATTTAGGGTCTGAATCAAACAGCCCAGCAAATCTCTATCGAACACACTTTTGGGTAACATTATCCAACCCTCAAACTAACATACCTTAGCCATAAAGCTTCACGTATAGACACATATCCCTAACTTCAGAAGTTCAATACCTGTTCAATACAGATTAAATGTCACATTGTAGATGGTTGTCTTATTGGTGGATCCTCTAGTTTTTAGACAGACAGAATTGTAAAAATGATGTTGATCCAGTGAAAGATTTTGCCTTCCCTCAAGCTAGACTTTCGTAATACCATATGTTTTGAGTAAAACCAAGTCATTTTTCTTTCAATGGACCATATCCCATTGTAGGCTACCATACATTTTTTCTGAGAATGTTCCATCCTTCCTCACCCAAAGATGGATGAGTCTACTCCAACGAAAAGGTTCCAGAAACCTTCCAAGAAAACGTCCTTCCTTCTCCTTTCTTGGAATGCGTTCAGGTTTCAGCCATCACTCGAGCGAACGTGGCCTGTGCCAAGTCTCTTGGGTTCGATGCCTCGACCTGGTTAATGCCACCGCAGAAACCACTCTACTTTGTGCTTTTATGGACAAGCGTCACTGCGACTGTATTTCAAGTAGGCCGACTAATGAGGCTTTTAACCATCTCCATATGGACGAGCCCTACTGACTAGACGAGACGGAGTATGGGGCAGACGCGTGTGTGCTGCTGACTGGGCCAAAGTTTGACTCTGTGCCCCTTACACATGTAGTTAATTCGCTACAGGCAGGAAAGTTAAACCGAGAGCAAGTCCTTGAGTATTACTGTATCCCACAGAGCACTACGGCAGTGGTGAAGTTGAAGTTTGATGACTAGAAACACGTTAGTTCTGTAGGTTCTGATTTTAGAGATGTCACAATAGACACACAGTATCTTCAATGATTGGTGAGAAAGTTCCTTTTTAGAATTGGACACACGAGACATTGAAGAATAACCATCAGCTTCTTTTTGTTCGTTTGTGTCAACTTCAAACGTGTCTCTGTGTTTATTCCTGCATGTCTTTTGCCGTCACTTCAAACAAATCATAAATTCATCTAATTTGCACGTCTGGTTACTGTCTGAGGTCAAAACATTTCCCTCGAGGATAAACAGCAGTGACCCAACCAAGAATCTCCACCCTGTTACATTGTGAGCCTAATCTCTCCAGTAAAGACAACCTCACTTCTGATGCAATAGGGGTCAAATTTGTCCTGTCATTGCACTGGCTTGCGAGAGAACTGATGGCTGAATGGATGGAGCTCATTGGATTTGTCTCTATCATGTGTTTGAGATTTAGGGCAGCCTGCGAAGAGGTGAGGGTGCCAACAGTTTGGCCTTGTGATTCTGATTAGCTTGTTGATTCAGTGTTGATTGTGTCCAGGAGCAGAGGGGGCTAGAGAGGGAGGGAGAGAAGATAGAGATACGCCTCACTGAGCTTAACCGTTTTGCCAGCTCATCCTCCAAAGGATCTTTCTCTTTTTGTCTGCCTTTTCCTTCTTTCTGCCTTTTCCATTTTTGTGTCTCTTGTGGTACCTCTTCTCATTTCCCCTCGACATTATGTCTGTCTATGTACAGTATCTCTCGTGTCTCTCTCTGCTATAAGGTGGAGTGTTTTATGCATCAGTCGTGCTTCAGTACCAGTGAATGATTTAAGGAAAGTATGTAAGCCATATTGTGAGGTAAAGGCGTGTGTGATTCTCCACTTCACCTGCCAGCTTCAATTCCTTTCTAGAGAGTTGATGTTGACTGAAATTACACTTTGTGTGTTGGTTGGTCAGTTTCCAGAATTGTTTGAGTGATAAATTAGGTGCCCAATGATGGGGCACAGCAATCTAATAGTGCTTGTAATGAAAATGCATTTAATATGTTATGGGAAGCCACAATTAGTTTGATGGTATGTGTGTCGAGGCTATAACATTAAGTGTAACCTAATGAGAAAATGGAGCAACATTGGGTATAGGAATAATAGCAGCGTTTACCTCAGCACATTATGCTCTCATTGTGATCTGGTGAGCAGAGGACAAAATAAGAAAAGTTGTTTGTAAAAGACGTTGTCAAACATGATTTGTTTCCTTCAAATTGAGTTAGTGAGTGACTAAGCGGAAACTACGGTTTCTGTATTAACCTTTTTGAGGATGAGTTGTTGCGATTCGCTGCCAAAAAGCTTGGCCTTGTTTGGATGTGAGCAGGAAATGGGAGAGATATAATGTGATTGGAGTGTAGGATGTCAGGTATTCTCTCTGTGGCAGCCAAGATGAGAAGGAGATGGACAACGCGGTCCCTGTCGCTCTGGGGCTAGCGGCTATGACTAATAATTGATGTATCGCTTGGATAAGGAAAGGACTGGAGGAGTTTGCGGGAAAAATAATGAGGAATTGGTCAAAGTGAAGGGTTGCAATGACTGCAGTGGGCATCTCCCAGGACTCTTGGGGTATAAATATGATTGTGTGATAGTCATAGGAAATGTCCAGATAAAGTAAAGTAATGAGTCATAACATAATTAGGAGTCATTTTTTAATTGCAGTGGTAAATGCTGTCCCTTTTTTACTTTGTCACCATTTTTGTATAAGAACACTTTCAAATGAAAAATAACTTGTTGGGGAAAAAATCTTTCATTTAACTTATTTAATAAGAAAACATAAGTCATTTTTATACTGCAAAACATATATTTGTATGTATTTTATAAACTACTGGGGGCTAGCAAATTGTCTTCACCCACTGGTGGAATCTGTGTAGAGGTGTAGTGACATGTTGGGATTTAGAGAAATATATATTCTTTTGAAGGCTAAGCAGTGAAAAACTATTTAATATACTGTATAGATCAATAAAAGGATATTTAAAATAGGTCGCATGAGTTAGAATACCTCATGATAAGCTGCAGACCATATTTACCATAAGTTTATCTATATATTAGCTGCCCATTTACCACCACAAACCGATGCTGGCACTAAGACCGGACTCAACAAGCTGTATAGGGCCATAAGCAAACAAGAAAATGCACGTTCAGTTTCTTATGGCTGGTGATTTGAACGCAGGGAAACCGAAATCCGTTTTACCTCGTTTTTACCAGCTTGTCACCTGTGCAACTAGAAGCGACAAAACTCTAGATCACCTTTACTCCACACACACAAATGCATACAAGGACCTACCTCAACCTCCCTTTGGCAAATCAGACCATAACTCTATCCTCCTGCTTACAAGCAAAAAGTACCAGTGACACACTGAATGTGGGAGTAGTGCAATGAAGCGGAAGCTAAACTACAGGATTATTTCACTAGCACAGACTGGAATATGTTCCAGGATTCATCTGATAATTTTGAAGAGTTTACCACATCAGTCACCAGCTTAATTAATAAGTGGATCGACAACTTTGTCCCCACAGAGCATGTGCATACCCCATCCAGAATGGATTACAGGCAACGTCCGCACTGAGCTAAAGGCTAGAGCTGCTGCTTTCAAGGAGCAGGACGCTAATCCGGATGCTTATAAGAACTCATGCTACGACCTCCGAGCCATCAAACAGCAAAGCGTCTACAGGACTAAGATCGAATCCTACTACACCGACTCTGACGCTCGACCGACGTGGCAGGGTTTGCAAACTATCACGGATTACAAAGGGAAACCCAGCCGCAAGCTGCCCAGTTACTTGAGCCAGCCATATGAGCTAAATGCCTTTCTATGCTTGCTTCAAAGACCAGCAACACTGAACCATGCATGAGATTACCAGCTGTTCCAAAAGGCTGTGTGATCTCGCGTTCCATAGCCGATGTGAGTAAGACCTTTTGTTAATAGGTTAACAAGGTTGCAGGGCCAGACCGAATACCAGGACACATACTCTGAAAATGCTCAGACCAGCTGGCAAGTGTCTTCACTGACATTTTCAACCTATCTCTGACCTGGTCTGAGATGCAAAATGTGTTTCAAGCAGACCACTACAGTCCCTGTGCCCAGGAATTCCCAGGTTACCTGCCTAAATGACTATCACCCCGTAGCACTCGCATCTATAGCTATGAAATGGTTGGTCATGGCTAACATCAACGCCATCATCCCAGACACCCTGGACCCACTCAATTTGCATAATGCCTCAACAGATCCACAAATGACTCAATCACTGTTGCACTCCACACTTCCCTCACCCACCTGAACAAAAGGAATGCCTATTTAAGAATGCTGTCCATTGACTACATCTCAGCATTTAACACCATATTCCCCTCTGAGCTCAGGACTCTGGGACTGAACACCTCCCTCTGCAACTGGATCCTGGACTCCTAATGGGCCGGCAACACATCTTCCACACTGACCATCAACATGGGGGACCCTTGGTGTTTGCTTAGTTTCATCCTGTACTCCCTGTTCAACCACAACTGTGTGGTAGTGGCGCACAATTCCAACGTCAACATCAAGTTTGCAAACGACACGATGGTGGTAAGCCTGATCACCAATGACTGAAACAGCCTATAGTGAGGAGGTCTGAGACCTGGCAGTGTGGTGACAGGACAACAACCTCTCCCTCAACGTCAGCAAGACAAAGGCCCTGATCATGGAATACAGGAAATGGAGAGGCGAGTATGTCCACATTGATGGGGCTGTAATGGAGTGGGACAAGAACTTCTACTTCTAACTTTTATTTTATTTATTTCACCTTCATTTAACCAGGTAGGCCAGTTGAGAACAAGTTCTCATTCACAACTGCGACCTGGCTAAGATAAAGCAAAGCAGTGCGACAAAAACAGTTACAGATAAACAAATGTACAGTTAATAACACAAAATACAAGTCTATGTACAGTGTGTCCAAATATGCCATAGAGGCAAAATAATTACAATTTAGCATTAACACTGGAGTGATAGATGTGCATGTAGAGATACTGGGGTGCAAGAGGATAAGTAACAATATGGGGATGAGGTAGTTGGGTGTGCTATTTACAGATTGTCTGTGTACAGGTACAGTGATCCGCAAGCTGCTCTGACAGCTGATGCTTAAAGTTAGAGAGTGAGATACAACACTCCAGTTTCAGTGATTTTTGCAATTTGTTCCAGTCATTGGCAGCAGAGAACTGGAAGAAAAGGTGGCCAAAGGATGTGTTGGCTTTGGGAATGACCAGTGAAATATACCTGCTGGAGTGTGTGCTACAGGTGGGTGTTTCTATGGTGACCATTGAGCTACGACAAGGTGGGGCTTTACCTAGCATAAACTTATAGATGACCTGGAGCCAGTGGGTTTGGCAACGAATATGTAGTGAGGGCCAACCAACGAGAGCATACAGTTCGCAGTGGTTGGTAGTATATGGGGCTTTGGTGATGAAACAAATGGCACTGTGATGGACTACATCCAGTTTGCTGAGTAGAGTGTTGGATGCTATTTTGTAAATGACATAGCCGATGTCAAGGATCGGTAGGAGAGTCCGTTTTACGAGGGTATGTTTGGCAGCATGAGTGAAGGAGGCTTTGCGAAATAGGAAGCCGATTCTAGAGTTAATTTTGGATTGAAGATGTGAGTCTGGAAGGAGAGTTTACAGTCTAACCAGACACGTAGGGAATTGTAGATCTCCACATATTCTAAGTTCAAACCGTCCAGAGTCGTGATGCTAGTCGGGTGGGAGGGTGCGGGCAGCAATCGATTGAAGTGCATGCACTTAGTTTTACTAGCATTTAAAAACAGTTAGAGGCCACGGAAGTAGAGTTGTGTGGCGGTGAAGCTTGTTTGGAGGTTTGTTAGCACAGTGTCCAAAGAAGGGCCAGATGTATACAGAATGGTGTCATCTGTGTAGAGGTGGATCAGAGAATCACCAGCAGCACGAGCAACATCATTTATATATACAGAAAAAAGTCGTCCTGAGAATTGAACCCTGTGGCACCCCCAAAGACTGCCAGAGGTCCAGACAACAGGCCCTCCAATTTGACACACTGAACTCTGTCTGAGAAGTAGTTGGAGAACCAGGCGAGGCAGTCATTTGAGAAGCCAAGGCTATTGAGTCTGCCGATAAGAATGCAGTGATTGACAGAGTCGAAAGCCTTGGCCAGATCGATTAAGACAGCTGCACAGCACTGTCTTTTATCGATGGCGGTTATGATATCGTTTAGGACCTTTAGTGTGAAGACGGTACGGTGGGATTCGAAATGGTCAGTGATCTGTTTAACATGGCTTTTGAAGATTTTAGAAAGCAAGGCAGGATGGATATACAGGTGAAGTCAGATTACATACCCCCCCCTGATGTAGTCAATGTGTGCTATGAATATGGGACCAAATACTTAACTTTTCACTGCTTTAAAACACAAGTGAATTTGGCAAATACTTTTGCTCCCCTAGAATGGGAGGGGGGAGGACTATGTACAAATACGGTTCAGCTGAAATAGATGAAAATACCCTCAATTAAAATGACAAGTCTCAAATTAAACAATGACTTTGAGGTTAAATATCAAACATTTTGAAGTATAGAGCCATACATTTCAAAAAAGTTGCTTTACTTTCCCAATAATAGAGGGCACTGTATATCTTAAAAGTATGCCTACATTCAGATATACTGTTGAAGTCTGAAGTTTACACACACCTTAGCCAAATACATTTAAACTCAGTTTTTCATAATTCCTGACATTTAAAAATCCCCTTTTTAGGTCAGTTAGGATCACCCCTTTATTTTAAGAATGTGAAATGTCAGAATAATAGATAATTATTTATTTCAGCTTTTATTTATTTCATCACATTTCCAGTGGGTCAGAAGTTTACATAGACTTAATTAGTATTGGGTAGGATTGCCTTTAAATTATTTAAATTGGGTCAAACATTTTGGGTAGCCTTCCACAAGCTTCCCACAATAAGTTGGGTGAATTTTGGCCCATTCCTCCTGACAGAGCTGGTGTAACTGAGTCAGGTTTGTAGGCCTCCTTGCTCGCACACGCTTTTTCAGTTCTGCCAACACATTTTTTAAGGGATTGAGGTCAGGGCTTTGTGATGGCCACTCCAATACCTTGACTTTGTTGTCCTTAAGCCATTTTGCCACAACGTTGGAAGTATGCTTGGGGTCATTGTCCATTTGGAAGACTCATTTTGTGACCAAGCTTTTGACTGATGTCTTGTGAAGTGCACCAGTCCCTCCTGCAGCAAAGCACCCCCACAACATGCTGCCACCCCTGTGTTTCGCAGTTGGGATGGTGTTCTCCGGCTTGCAGGCCTCCCCCTTTTTCCTCCAAACATAAAAATGGCCATTACGGCCAAACGGTTCTATTTTTGTTTCATCAGACCAGAGGACATTTCTCCAAAAAGTACCATCATTGTTACCATGTGCAGTTGCAAACCGTAGTCTGGCTTTTTATGGCGCTTTTGGAGCAGTGGCTTCTTCCTTGCTGAACGGCCTTTCAGGTTATGCCGATTATAGGACTCGTTTTACTGTGGGTATAGATACCTTTGCTCCCAAGGATGAACCAGACTTGTGGAGGTCTTTGCTGCTTTCTTTTGATTTTCCCATGATGTCAAGCAAAGAGGCACTGAGTTTGGAGGTAGGCCTCGAAATACCTCCACAGGTACACCTCCAATTGACTCAAATGATGTCAATTAGCCTATCAGAAGCTTCTAAAGCCATGTCATCATTTTAGGGAATTTTCCAAACTGTTTAAAGGCACAGTCAACTTAGTGTATGTACACTTCTGATCCACTGGATTTGTGATACAGTGAATTATAAGTGAAATAATCTGTCTTTAAACAATTGTTGGAAAAATTACTTGTATCATGCACAAAGTAGATATCATAACTGACTTGCCAAAACTATAGTTTGTTAACAAGAATTCTGTGGAGTGGTTGAAAAACTAGTTTTAATGACCTAAGTGTATGTCAACTTCTGACTTCAACTGTAGGTCAATAACAGTTTGGGTCTAGTGTGTCTCCCCCTTTTGAAGAGGGGGATGACCACGGCAGCTTTCCAATCTTTGGGGATCTCAGATGATACGAAAGAGGTTTAATAGACTAGTAACGGGTTGCAACAATTTCAGCAGATACTTTTAGAAAGAGAAGGTCTAGATTGTCTTGCTCAGCTGATTTGTAGGGATCCAGATTTTACAGCTCTTTCAGAACATCAGCTGTCTGGATTTGGGTGAAGGAGATGTGGGGGGTGGGGGCTTGGGAAAGTTGCTGCAGGGGGTGCTGAGTTGTTGGCTGATGTTGAAAGCATGGCCAGTCATAGAACATGCTAATTGAAATTATTGTAGATTTATCGGTGGTGACAGTGTTTCATATCCTCAGTGCAGTGGGCAGCTGGGGGGAGGCACTCTTATTCTCCATGGACTTTAGTGTCCCAAAACTTATTGGAATTAGTGCTATAGGATGCAAGTTTCTGTTAGGAAAGCTAAGGCTAGCTTTTTCAAACTGACTGAGTATATAGGTTCTTGACTTCACTGAAAAGTTGCATATCACAGGGGCTATTTGATGCTAATGCAGAACGCCACAGGATGTTTTTGTGCTGGTCAAGGGTAGAAAAGTATGTTGTGAACCAAGGGCTATATCTGTTCTTAGTTCTTTTTTGAATAGGGCATGCTTATTTAAGATGGTGAGGAATTAACATGGTCCACACACACCCACACAGTTGTGAAGAGGGCACGACAGTGCCTCTTCCCCCTTTAGGAGGCTGAAAAGGTCTGGCGAGGCTCTCAGATCCTCAAAAAGTTCAACTGCACCATTGAGATGATGTTGACTGGCTGCATGACCACTTGGTAAGGTAACTGCAAAGGCTACCGACTGCTTCTTCCCCTAAACCATAAGACTGCTAAACAAGACTGCTAAATAGATAATCAAATGGCTACCTGGACTACCAGCAGTTTGTCTCTTGCACTTGTTCTATGCACACACATACTCTACCGGTCAAAAGTTTTAGAAGACATACTCATTCAAGGGTTTTTCTTTTATTTTGACTATTTTCTACATTGTAGAATAATAGTGAAGAAATCGAACTATGAAATAACACATATGGAAACATGTAGTAACCAAAAAAGTGTTAAACAATAACTACATTTACATTTACATTTAAGTCATTTAGCAGACGCTCTTATCCAGAGCGACTTACAAATTGGTGCATTCACCTTATGACATCCAGTGGGACAGTCACTTTACAATAGTGCATCTAAATCTTAAAGGGGGGTGAGAGGGAATACTTATCCTATCCTAGGTATTCCTTAAAGAGGTGGGGTTTCAGGTGTCTCCGGAAGGTGGTGATTGACTCCGCTGTCCTGGCGTCGTGAGGGAGTTTGTTCCACCATTGGGGGGCCAGAGCAGCGAACAGTTTTGACTGGGCTGAGCGGGAGCTGTACTTCCTCAGTGGTAGGGAGGCGAGCAGGCCAGAGGTGGATGAACGCAGTGCCCTTGTTTGGGTGTAGGGCCTGATCAGAGCCTGGAGGTACTGAGGTGCCGTACCCCTCACAGCTCCGTAGGCAAGCACCATGGTCTTGTAGCGGATGCGAGCTTCAACTGGAAAGAACGGAGGAGCGGGATGACGTGAGAGAACTTGGGAAGGTTGAACACCAGACGGGCTGCGGCGTTCTGGATGAGTTGAAGGGGTTTAATGGCACAGGCAGGGAGCCCAGCCAACAGCGAGTTGCAGTAATCCAGACGGGAGATGACAAGTGCCTAGATTAGGACCTGCGCCGCTTCCTGTGTGAGGCAGGGTCGTACTCTGCGGATGTTGTAGAGCATGACCCTACAGGAACGGGCCACCGCCTTGATGTTGGTTGAGAACGACAGGGTGTTGTCCAGGCTCACGCCAAGGTTCTTAGTGCTCTGGGAGGAGGACACAATGGAGTTGTCAACCGTGATGGCGAGATCATGGAACGGGCAGTCCTTCCCCGGGAGGAAGAGCAGCTCCGTCTTGCCGAGGTTCAGCTTGAGGTGGTGATCCGTCATCCACACTGATATGTCTGCCAGACATGCAGAGATGCGATTCGCCACCTGGTCATCAGAAGGGGGAAAGGAGAAGATTAGTTGTGTGTCGTCTGCATAGCAATGATAGGAGAGACCATGTGAGGTTATGACAGAGCCAAGTGACTTGGTGTATAGCGAGAATAGGAGAGGGCCTAGAACAGAGCCCTGGGGGACACCAGTGGTGAGAGCGCGTGGTGAGGAGACAGATTCTCGCCACGCCACCTGGTAGGAGCGACCTGTCAGGTAGGATGCAATCCAAGCGTGGGCCGTGCCGGAGATGCCCAACTCGGAGAGGGTGGAGAGGAGGATCTGATGGTTCACGGTATCGAAGGCAGCCGATAGATCTAGAAGGATGAGAGCAGAGGAGAGAGAGTTAGCTTTAGCAGTGCGGAGCGCCTCCGTGATACAGAGAGAGCAGTCTCAGTTGAATGACTAGTCTTGAAACCTGACTGATTTGGATCAAGAAGGTCATTCAGAGAGAGATAGCGGGAGAGCTGGCCAAGGACGGCACGTTCAAGAGTTTTGGAGAGAAAAGAAAGAAGGGATACTTTTTTCAGAAGGGGTGCAACTCTCGCTCTCTTGAAGACGGAAGGGACGTAGCCAGCGGTCAGGGATGAGTTGATGAGCGAGGTGAGGTAAGGGAGAAGGTCTCCGGAAATGGTCTGGAGAAGAGGGGAGGGGATAGGGTCAAGCGGGCAGGTTGTTGGGCGGCCGGCCATCACAAGACGCGAGATTTCATCTGGAGAGAGAGGGGAGAAAGAGGTCAGAGCACAGGGTAGGGCAGTGTGAGCAGAGCCAGCGGTGTCGTTTGACTTAGCAAACGAGGATCGGATGTCGTCGACCTTCTTTTCAAAATGGTTGACGAAGTCGTCTGCAGAGAGGGAGGAGGGGGGAGGGGGAGGAGGATTCAGGAGGGAGGAGAAGGTGGCAAAGAGCTTCCTAGGGTTAGAGGCAGATGCTTGGAATTTAGCGTGGTAGAAAGTGGCTTTAGCAGCAGAGACAGAGGAGGAAAATGTAGAGAGGAGGGAGTGAAAGGATGCCAGGTCCGCAGGGAGGCGAGTTTTCCTCCATTTCCGCTCGGCTGCCCGGAGCCCTGTTCTGTGAGCTCGCAATGAGTCATCGAGCCACGGAGCGGGAGGGGAGGACCGAGCCGGCCTGGAGGATAGGGGACATAGAGAGTCAAAGGATGCAGAAAGGAAGGAGAGGAGGGTTGAGGAGGCAGAATCAGGAGATAGGTTGGAGAAGGTTTGAGCGGAGGGAAGAGATGATAGGATGGAAGAGGAGAGAGTAGCGGGGGAGAGAGAGCGAAGGTTGGGACGGCGCGATACCATCCGAGTAGGGGCAGTGTGGGAGGTGTTGGATGAGAGCGAGAGGGAAAAGGATACAAGGTAGTGGTCGGAGACTTGGAGGGGAGTTGCAATGAGGTTAGTGGAAGAACAGCATCTAGTAAAGATGAGGTCGAGCGTATTGCCTGCCTTGTGAGTAGAGGGGGAAGGGGAGAGGGTGAGGTCAAAAGAGGAGAGGAGTGGAAAGAAGGAGGCAGAGAGGAATGAGTCAAAGGTAGACGTGGGGAGGTTAGTCACCCAGAACTGTGAGAGGTGAGCCGTCCTCAGGAAAGGAGCTTATCAAGGCATCAAGCTCATTGATGAACTCTCCGAGGGAACCTGGAGGGCGATAAATGATAAGGATGTTAAGCTTGAAAGGGCTGGTAACTGTGACAGCATGGAATTCAAAGGAGGCGATAGACAGATGGGTAAGGGGAGAAAGAGAGAATGGCCACTTGGGAGAGATGAGGATCCCGGTGCCACCACCCCGCTGACCAGAAGCTCTCGGGGTGTGCGAGAACACGTGGGCGGACGAAGAGAGAGCAGTAGGAGTAGCAGTGTTGTCTGTGGTGATCCATGTTTCCGTTAGTGCCAAGAAGTCGAGGGACTGGAGGGAGGCATAGGCTGAGATGAACTCTGCCTTGTTGACCGCAGATCGGCAGTTCCAGAGGCTACCGGAGACCTGGAACTCCACGTGGGTCGTGCGCGCTGGGACCACCAGATTAGGGTGGCCGCGGCCACGCGGTGTGGAGCGTTTGTATGGTCTGTGCAGAGAGGAGAGAACAGGGATAAACAGACACATAGTTGACAGGCTACAGAAGAGGCTACGCTAATGCAAAGGAGATTGGAATGACAAGTGGGCTACACGTCTCGAATGTTCAGAAAGTTAAGCTACGTAGCAAGAATCTTATTGACTAAAATGATTAAAAATGATACAGTACTGCTGAAGTAGGCTAGCTGGCAGTGGGTGCGTTGTTGACACTACACTAATCAAGTCGTTCCGTTGAGTGTAATAGTTTCTGCAGTGCTGCTATTCGGGGGCTAGCTGGCTAGCTAGTAGTGTTGTTTACGTTACGTTGCGTTAAAAGAACGACAATAGCTGGCTAGCTAACCTAGAAAATCGCTCTAGACTACACAATTATCTTTGATACAAAGACTGCTATGTAGCTAGCTATGTAGCTAGCTACGATCAAACAAATCAAACCGTTGTACTGTAATGAAATGAAAATGTGATACTACCTGTGAATGCAACCGGGTTGTTGAGTTCTATTCAGTAGACGTTGGCTAGCGTTGGCTAGCTGTTGGCTAGCTAGCAGAGTCTCCTACGTTAAGGACGACAAATAGCTGGCTAGCTAACCTCGGTAAATTAAGATAATCACTCTAAGACTACACACTCTAAACCTAAACAACACAATTATCTTGGATAATAATAACTAAATATATTTAATATTTGAGATTCTTAAAATAGCCTCCCTTTGTCTTGACAGCTTTGCACACTCTTGGCATTCTCTCAACCAGCTTCATGAGGTAGTCACCTGGAATGCATTTCAATTAGCAGGTGTGCCTTAAGTTAATTTGTGTAATTTCTTTCCTTAATGTGTTTAAGCCAGTCTTTTGTGGTGTGACAATGTTTGGTCAATGACCAAGTCCCATATTATGGCAAGAACAGCTCAAATAAGCAAAGAGAAATGGCAGTCCATGATTACATTAACACATGAAGGTCAGTCAATATGGAGAAAGTTTCTTCAAGTGCAGTTGGATAAAGCCATCAAGCACTATGATGAAACTGGCTCTCATGAGGACTGCATCAGGAATGGAAGACCCAGAGCTACCTCTGCTGCAGAGGATAACTTCATTAGAGTTACAAGCCTCAATGTGCAGCCCAAATAAATGCTTCACAGTGTTCAAGTAACATACACATATCAAAGTGTTATCAACTGTTCAGAGCAGACTGTGTGAATCAGGTCGTCGTGGTTGAATTGCTGCAAAGAAACCACTACTAAACGATACCAATAAGAAGAAGAGACTTGGGCCAAGAAACATGAGCAATGGCATTAGACTGGTGGAAATTTGAATGAAGGGAAATAACATTATGTGCAATCACTAATCATACCATTAGTAAAATAAATAAATAATGAAGAATAGATTTCAGCATGTGTGGCCTCCATTTCAGAAAATCCTAATTTTAACAAAAATGTCTCATTGGTGGTGTTACTAGTGGTACAATGTTGTCATAATGGTAACACATATTTAGTCATTAAGCTGCCATGTTAGTTGATTTAGAATGGGAAGTACCCAAATGCATTTATTTTTACAAGACTAAATATTTCTTCTTTGGCCAAGCCCAAATGCCGCCGTAATTCAAGAACAACCCTTAGGCATTAACTGAGGCACAATTACGAGCACTGAAAAGTAGCTTTTCCTGAACATTTGTATTGCAAGGAGGTCATTCCACGAGTAGTGCCTTTTTGTGTTGTGTAATTTTGTTCATTTTCGCCTAATTTGAACTTTGTCATAAAGAGCACGTGCTCATCTTCATTAAACATGTTTTCTGATTTCCAGAGGTTAAATTCATTAACGTTTCAGGGTTGACTAACACGGTTGACAGTTTCATTTTAAATCAGCCATAACTCCCCTTGTGACTGGGGGTATTGAAGCTTGTTGTGCGCAATTGAATATATGCTTTCAAGAAACTGTAACTTTAAAACAGCGTTTAATGGGTGTGATAGGAGAAAACAACTGAGGATGGATCAACAACATTGTAGTTACTCCACAATAGTAACCTAAATGACAGTGGAAAAAAGGGAGCCTGTACAGAAAAACAGATTCAAAAACATGCATCCTGTTTGCAATAAGGTACTTAAGTAAAATTGAAAAAAATATATATATATTTATGTCCCGAAACAGTTTTATGTTTGGCTTCAATCCAACACATCACTGAGTACCACTCTTCATATTTTTAAGCATGGTGGCTGCATCACAGTCAGGTCACCCGTGTTACAAGTCAGTATTCGACTCCATCCATGTCGGGAGATGATGTGGAAACTGGCCACTAGGGGCAACATCGAGCAATATCTTCAAGTAGGTTTTGTTGTTTGTAGGACGTTGAGGACAGGGATGGTGGATAGGCATAAGCCAAAGGTTTGCATGTTCGAATCCAGCAATAGAAAGTGGTTTTAGAGAGTTTCGTTTTAAGCCTATCCCAATCTTAACCCTTACCTTAACCATTAAGAGTTAATGCCTAACCTTAAAATTTCGGAGTTAACCTAAACTTAACCTTAAAAATGTGGAGTTTATGCCTTAAATACTTCCAAATTTGACATCTGGAAAAAATTCAACATTTTATGTTTGAGAAAGATGGATGAACGTGAGACCTGTGAGAGCTAGTTGTGAATCATGTTATGGGTATGCTTGTCATCGGCAAGGACTAGGACGTTTTATTTTTAGGATTAAAAGAAATGGAATAGGCTTTTGCCTGTGCTTAGCTCTAGACGAAAACCTAGTTCAGTCTGCTTCCAACACACTGGATGACAAAATCACCTTTCAGCAGGTCAATAACCTGAAACACAAGGCCAAATATACACTGGAGTTGTATACCAAGATGACATTGAATGTTCCTGAGTGGCCTTGTTTTACTTAAATCTCCTTCAACATCTATGGCAAGACTTGGAGGAGGCTGTTTAGCAATGGTCAACAACCAACTTGACAGAGCTTGAAGATTTTATTTAAGAATAATGTGCAAATATTATACAATATAGGTATCCAAAGCTCTTAGATTTACCCAGAAAGACTCAAAGCTGTAATTGCTGCCAAAGGTGATTCTAACATGCATTGACTCAGAAGTGTGAATACTTTATGTAAATTTGATATTTCTGTATTTCATTTTCAATAAATTTGCTAATTTCTAAAAGGATGTTTTCACTTTGTCATTATGTGTAGATGGGTGAGAACATTTGTTTTTGTAATCAATTTTAAATTCAGGCTGTAATACAACAATGTGGAATAAGTCAAAGGCATGAATACTTTTTGAAGGTAGTAAGATGAAATGTCCTGCTGAACTGGCTGCCCTTAGATGTTAAGCATGCATAACTGACAGCTGTCGTAAGCATTAGAAAATATTAGATATGACTTATGGTTGTATTTTTGTCATGTGAAATTGTTCTTTAGTGTATTCTTAGTTAATATGTAATACATAGTATAGTACATGGCACGGAATTCCAATTCTCCTTTCTCCTTCACAGAAATAACCAAATGTTTTATGGCAATTCTCCGCAATGGTTTTCATAGAAACATGTATGGCCTTTAGCCCTGGTATGATTTTGTAGGTGGCATGGGATTATATTCTTAAAAGCTTTAATGGGTGTTCTACAGCATTATATTTTTTTAGAAGGATTCAGGTTCTTACAAGGTCCCAGCACGTATCAATTGTGGCTACAGGTTTAGGACACTCATTTCATCATTAATTACAATTTTTACAGCTGGTGTAACATTACCCAACTGAACTGTATGTCATGGAATTACCTTTTCACCACTTCTTTCCCTAGCGGTGCCGTGTAATGTATACATTTTTCCTCCTCTGCATCACCCTGAAAAATAGAGAGAGCATTTAGGTTTGCACTTTATCACAGTGGCAGATTAAGCCCAGTGCATTAATGGATTATGGTGGACAGTGACTTTTTCCTGTTTGACTTGAGTCAGTTGACCATTCAGTCCCTTGGATTACAAATATTATTCTCCCAGCAACAGTGGTAGATGGGGATGGTGGGGATATACTTTAGGCGGTGTATACACACACACACACACACACACACACACACACACACACACACACACACACACACACACACACACACACACACACACACACACACACACACACACACACACACACACACACACACACACACACACACACACACGTGCATTCCTCTGCCCATGCTGTCTCTCTCAAAGCTGTCACTCCCCTCCCAGATTGTTCTGCTCCATGCAAGAATTAAGATGTAATCTGGCCATAACAACCCAAATGCCTATGTGTGGATTGGAAGTTGAATGGTAACTGCATCAGTTAACCGTATCAGATCTCCCAATATGCTTTTTCCAGACACAAATTATTATGCAATATAAAACCAGCGATGCACCATAGCATTAAATTGCATGATGTTCATTGCTCTGACACAATGTGCTGGATACATGAAAGCATCTCCTATTTTTCCGTAGTAGTGGCAATATCCGGAACGGCAGCATTGTTATTTTTTATTTCCAACCCTGACCCACTGTTGACCTAAACTACTATCCATGTAAGAGGGCTATTGCAGGCCAGGGTTGCTAGTTTCAGTTACTAAATGGCAAGAGTGGAACAATGACTGACAGCATCACAGGTCATGGGTTAAGATGGGATGCTATCATCCCTGTATAATTGCCAGTCGTAGAGCCAATTGTCTGATTTTAATGTGATTGATACTGCACTAGAAGCATGCCTGTTTTTTGGTGGCAAGTTATAGTGAAATTGAGAGGAAACGTCATAAATTGAGCCAAAGGGTTAGTTGAGCCACCCCTTGTTTCTAGGAAAGACACAATTTATCATGTGACCAAATATTTTGGAAAAGGCCATTTCATGGAGTCTGTGAAGGAAGAAACACTGAAAAATGTGTAAGTAAATTAGTTTTTTAAAAACATTTTCAGTCTAATTAATTTGTGTTATAGTTTTCATGATGCTTGTGTCTAAACCAAAGTAGATCGTTGTAGTAACCCTCTTGTTGTGTTCGTTTCATATAATTCTGTGTTCCCGGTACCAAAAACAACCGCAGGTGTACAAAAGTTAAATAACACACCCAAAATCGTGTGAAAATATGCATAGTATTTTTTTTTACCACGTGTCATGCATATGAACTCAAGATAGTGTCACAGAGCAGACATCATGTCCTGTGTATTAAAACATAAAACAAGCACGGGTTTAGCCATTGAGGTTCTTGAGAGAGCAGCCAAGGAAGTGAGAGAAGGGAAGAAGTTGATTTGAGCAGTAACAAGGGATGAAAAAAGTAGACTCAATGACACTGAAGAGGTACATTGACAAAACAGAAAACGAACATGTACCCATGTACTTGTCTATGATTTGGCAGAATCTAAACAACATCCTTGTCCCAGACAAATGGTCAAGAAATGACAGTGTAAGTGATAATGAACAAAGAGATCTACAGTTGAAGTTGGAAATTTACATACACTTAGGTTGGTGTCATTAAAACTTGTTTTTCAACCACTCCCACGAATTTCTTGTTAATTAACCAACAGTTTTGGCAAGTCGGTTAGGACATCTACCATGTGCATGACACAAGTAATTTTTCCAACAATTGTTTACAGACAGATTATTTCACTTATAATTCACTGTGTCACAATTCCAGTGGGTCAGAAGTTAACATACACTAAGTTGACTGTGCCTTAAATAGCTTGGAAAATTTCAGAAAATGTCATGGCTTTATCAGCTTCTGTTATGCTAATTGACATATGAGTCAATTGGAGTTGTACCTGTGGATGTATTACAAGGCCTACCTTCAAACTCAGTGCCTCTTTGCTTGACATCATGGGAAAATAAAAAGAAATCAGCCAAGACCTCAGAAAAAACTCCACAAGTCTGGTTCATCCCTGGGGGCAATTTCCAAATGCCTGAAGGTACCAAATTCATATGTACAAACAATAGTATGCAAGTATAAACACCATGGGACCACGCAGCCGTCATACCGTTCAGGAAGGAGACGCGTTCTGTCTCCTAGAAATGAACGTACTTCGGTGCAAAAAGTGCAAATCAATCCCAGAACAACAGCAAAGGACCCTGTGAAGATGCTGGAGGAAACCGGTACAAAAGTATCTATATCCACAGTAAAACGAGTCCTATAATCGGCATAACATGAAAGGCTGCTCAGCAAGGAAGAAGCCACTGCTCCAAAACCGCCATAAAAAGCCAGACTACGGTCGGCAACTGTACATGGGGACAATGATCATACTTTTTGGAGAAATGTCCTCTGGTCTGATGAAACAAAAATAGAACTATTTGGCCATAATGGCCGTCGTTATGTTTGGAGGAAAAGGGGGAGGCTTGCAAGCCGGAGAACACCATCCCAACCGTGAAGCACAGGGGTGGCAGCATCATGTTGTGGGGGTGCTTTGCTGCAGGAGGGACTGGTGCACTTCATAAAATAGATGGCATCATGATGCAGGACAATTATGTGTATGTATTGAAGCAACATCTCAAGACATCAGTCAGGAAGTTAAAGCTTGGTCGCAAAATGGGTCTTCCAAATGGACAATGAACCCAAGCATTCTTCCAAAGTTGTGGCAAAATGGCTTAAGGATAACAAAGTCAAGGTATTGGAGTGGCCATCACAAAGCCCTGACCTCAATCCTAGAGAAAATTTGTGGGCGGAACTGAAAAAGCGTGTGCGAGCAAGAAGGCCTTACAAACCTGACACAGTTACACCAGCTCTGTCAGCAGGAATGGGCCAAAATTCACCCAACTTATTGTGGGAAGCTTGTGGAAGGCTACCCGAAATGTTTGACCCAAGTTAAACAATTTAAAGGCAATCCTACAAAATACAAATTGAGTGTATGTAAACTTCTGACCCACTGGGAATGTTATGAAAGAAATAAAAGCTGAAATAAATAATTATATCTACTATTATTCTGACATTTCGCATTCTTAAAATAAAGTGGTGATCCTAACTGACCTAAAACAGGGAATGTTTAGTAGGATTAAATGTCAGGAATGATGAGTTTAAATGTATTTGGCTAAGGTGTATGTAAACTTCAGACTTCAACAGTATATCTGAATGTTGGCATACTTTTAAGATATACAGTGTCCTCTGTATTATTGGAAAAGTAAAGCAACTTTTTTTTATTTTGGCTCTATACTTCAAAATATTTGATATTTAACCTCAAAGTCATTGTTTAAGTACAGACTTGTCACTTTCATTTGAGGGTATTTTCATTACATTTACATTTAAGTCATTTAGCAGACGCTCTTATCCAGAGCGACTTACAAATTGTAGAGAGGTAGAGAGAGGTAGAGAGGAGGGTTATATAGAGAGAGGTAGAGAGGAGGGCTATATAGAGAGAGGTAGAGAGAGGTTCATCTATTTCAGGTGAACCTTATTTGTACATAGTCTGTCCCCCCCATTTTAGGGGAGCAAAAGTATTTGCTTAAATTCCCTTGTGCATTAAAATAGTAAAAAGTGAAGTATTTGGTCCCATATTCATAGCACGCAATGACTACATCAAGATTGTGACCCTACACATTTGTTGGATATATTTGCTGTTTCAGAATGTATTTATTTTTTGGGGGGGGGAGGTGTATGATATCCGTGCATCTAGCTTTCTCACTCATTATTCACACCTCATTCAGGATTATCCGTAGCCATGGTAGCATCCACATTTATGTAGAAGTGTTTAAAACATTTTATTCTTATTTACTATAAAAGTGACTCAAATGACACAATATATTATTTACCATTAATTTATATTTAGAACAAAATAATCAAACAACCAAATCAAACAGCAAATGCATCTAACAAATTTGCAGAGTCACAAGCTTGATGTATTCATCGCTCATAATCCAGAGTTTTGAAGTATAGAGCCAAAAGAAGAGAAACTGCTTCACTGTCCCAGTAATTACAGTGGGTCCTGCACAATATATCAACCCCCCATTCCATGAATTAAACTTTGACCTACCATCACACACTTACCCCAGAGTGGGTCAATTTACCCTGTCCCATACCCGGGGTAAATTGTACCAAGAGACTACTTGTTTTTTTGGACAAGCTTTGTTTTTAAAACTTACGTTTACACAATGATTTATTTCCAGGGCTACACAACATCCTGAAATATATGCAGATATCTTTGTTAGAAAGAACTTTTTCCCTTGATGGAGTGATGCAAAATGTAAATAGTTTTTATCAACATACCCCACTAAGGAGAGTTGAGTACAGGGCTTGAGGTCACTCAGTTTAGAATCTCCTGACCCAGACAAAAGATGAAACCGTACTCGCACGTCTCTACACCAACTTCTGGCGTCATTGATAGAATTGCAGTGCAATCAATGTAAGTGCCAATCTGAGCTAGAGTACAGTAGGTCTTGCAGGCCAAGACCCAGACTGACACAGAACAAGACTGTCTATGAGGTCACGAGAGAGCCAGAAGAAAGGGGTGTATATATCTAGTGTATCGGGGTTGGAGAGGTAGACACATTATCCGTCGCCTTTGGCTAAGAAGTTTTTTACTTAACACTTAGTGGTCTACTTGAAACCTTATTCCAGGGTTGCCCTCTCTCCATATGTCATGTCCCCTTCCTAAGGCACTAAGGGAAATATGTGGCCACCTTGCCATGACAAAGTCACAACACTGTATGAAGAGTGAGGCAAATATTTAATGTTTGTTTCCTCTTTATGGTAGGTGGCAATTTCCAGCTGTTCAAGCATACATTTACACCAAACAACCCACAGGGTGACAAAAGGGAAGCATTGACATTCCTGACTGTCTCTGGGGAGAGCAATGAAAGAGTGCCATAAAACATCGCATTTGTCAACTTAGGTGGTGGGAAAATATATTTCCAACTACCCAGTAAGCAAAATTACGTTACAACGACATCTAAGAGACATTAAAACTTGCAGCAATAATATTCAAAGTTGTCCAACCAACAGAATAAACCAACAGACCACTTCCACTACAATAACATTCTCAGTAATGGCTACAGAGAGACAAATATATTGCTAAGACTTATATTGTTGATCTACCTTAGTTGAATGCACTGACTATAAGTCACTCTGGATAAGAGGGTCTGCTGAATGACCAACATGTGTATGTAAAAACAAACACTTGCAAAGTATGCTGAGTATTATTCTAATGAGCTCCGCACCCAAACAAGTATACATTTGGTCAGACCAGACCAAATCATATAGGCTATGTTTCACAAGTTTGAATAGAACAGTACCGTATGGCTCAGTACAGTAGAGTATGGTACAGGACAGTAGAGTTTTATTCAGTACGGTACAGCAGAGTATGGTACAGTAGTTTAATTCAGTAGAGTACAGTATAGTACAGTTTAGTTTGTAAAGTATCAAATCAAATTTATTTATATAGCCCTTCGTACATCAGCTGATATCTCAAAGTGCTGTACAGAAACCCAGCCTAAAACCCCAAACAGCAAGCAATGCAGGTGTAGAAGCACGGTGTCTAGGAAAAACTTCCTAGAAAGGCCAAAACCTAGGAAGAAACCTAGAGAGGAACCAGGCTATGTGGGGTGGCCAATCCTCTTCTGACTGTGCCAGGTGGAGATTATAACAGAACATGGCCAAGATGTTCAAATGTTCATGAATGACCAGCATGGTCAAATAATAATAATCACAGGCAGAACAGTTGAAACTGGAGGAGCAGCACGGCCAGGTGGACTGGGGACAGCAAGGAGTCATCATGCCAGGTAGCCCTGAGGCCTGGTCCCAGGGCTCAGGTCCTCCGAGAGAGAGAAAGAAAGAGAGAAAGAGAGAATTAGAGAGAGCATACTTAAATTCACACAGGACACTGGATAGGACAGAAGTACTCCAGATATAACAAACTGACTCGAGCCCCCCGACACATAAACTACTGCAGCATAAGTACTGGAGGCTGAGACAGGAGGGGTCAGGAGACACTGTGGCCCCATCCGATGACACCCCCGGACAGGGCCAAACAGGAAGAATATAACTCCACCCACTTTGCCAAAGCACAGCCCCCACACCACTAGAGGGATATATTCAACCACCAACTTACCATCCTGAGACAAGGCCGAGTATAGCCTACAAAGATCTCCGCCACGGCACAACACAGGGGGGGGGGGGGCGCCAACCCATAATGTTTTTTAAAGTAGGGTACAATACAGTACATTATACTGTATTATACAGTGTGTGGGTCTAATCCTGAATGCTGATTGGTTAAAACCACATTCCAGACGGTGTCTATTCCACAGGTTACCACCGGCTAACTCTATGCCGTTGAAATGCCTATTTAATATGTCCCATATGACTGAGCAATCCACTGTCTAATCAGCCCAGCCAATCAATTTATAAACTTGATCTCCACTATAAAAAGCATCTAGTCATTATCTCACATTTCTTTTAGATTAACATTTAGTTTACAACAGTGTAGATTTTACAAACCTTGCTGTCTGTCTCTATGACATTTGAAAAAATGTTCAATATTCAAATTCTAGCTGTCCCATAGTAATGAACGTGCTGGAACGAGACAGACAGGCAGGCTGTGTTTCTCAGCCAGTCAAAATCATGAATCCTTTGGAATCATTTTTATGGATATATACAAAGAAATATAAATTGAAAAAAGGTCAAATGAAAGGAAGTGCAGCTAGTTTGCAGTCTTTCCAGCTTCAGTTTGAGGTGGAACTGATTCTGTTAGTTGTGTTGTTGGCTAGCTCCTCTGAACAACAGTGTCCTGACAAGAGAGCACATTTTCTACGCCAGGTGAAATCGTGCCTCATTGGCTCATTGTTATGAATGTATCCAAATAAATATCACTAGAAAACAGCTTAAACAAATGCAGATACTTTGTTGTTTTTCTGGCTGCACTGTTTGAGGTGACTGTAACTAAGCCATAGTTGGCTGGCTAGCTAGCAAGCAAGGAATAAGAACGTTGCCAGCCAGTATGGCAATGGAACATTTAGAACGACTGAGTCGCGTCCATAGATAAAGAACAAAAAATACTGTATGACTGGGTCGCATCTCTGGCAACCGAACCGATAGAACGAATGACCAGCCGGCTTTTTTAGCAACCCGAGATTTGTGTTGGGATTATACCTTGTGGATGAATAAATTCATCCAAATAATGTTTTTAATTAAAGGGCTCCCTCTTGGGCACTTTTGATGTGGAGTATTTGTACTCTAACATTCCACACTTCCTTCAGCAGAGAAGACCCTTGCTCCATCCGATTGCATCTTGCAACTCGCTGAACTGATATTATACAATAACTACTTCATCTTTGAGTCAGACTTTTCCCTTCAAATTCAGGGTGTAGCCATGGGCTCCCCTTTTACCCCAAACTATGTGAACCTGTGTGTGGGACAATTTGAAAAAGCACTCATTTACAAAACAGAGATACACCTCCTACTTTCTAAAATCATCCTATGGAAGAGATACATAGATGTCTTTGTGCTCTGGGAAGGAAGTCGGCAGGAACTACAGTGGGGCAAAAAAGTTTTCGGTCAGCCACCAATTGTGCAAGTTCTCCCACTTAAAAAGATGAGAGAGGCCTGTAATTTTCACCATAGGTACACTTCAACTATGCCAGACAAAATGAGAGAAAAAAAAATCCAGAAAATCACATTGTAGGATTTTTAATGAATTAATTTGCAAATTATGGTGGAAAAAAAGTATTTGGTCAATAACAAAAGTTTATCTCAATACTTTGTTATATACCCTTTCTTGGCAATGATAGAGGTCAAACGTTTTCTGTAAGTCTTCACAAGGTTTTCACACACTGTTTCTGGTATTTTGGCCCATTCCTCCATGCAGATCTCCTCTAGAGCAGTGATGTTTTGGGGCTGTTGCTGGGCAACATGGACTTTCAACTCCCTCCAAAGATTTTCTATGGGGTTGAGATCTGGAGACTGGCTAGGCCACTCCAGGACCTTGAAATGCTTCTTACGAAGTCACTCCTTCGTTACCCGGGCAGTGTGTTTGGGATCATTGTCATGCTGAAAGACCCAGCCACATTTCATCTTCAATGCCCTTGCTAATGGAAGGAGGTTTTCACTCAAAATCTCACGATACATGGCCCCATTCATTCTTTCCTTTACACAGATCAGTCGTCCTGGTCCTTTTGCAGAAAAACAGCCCCAAAGCATGATGTTTCCAACCCCATGCTTCACAGTAGGTATGGTGTTCTTTGGATGCAACTCAGCATTCTTTGTCCAACAAACACGACGAGTTGAGTTTTTACCAAAAAGTTATATTTTGGTTTCATCTGACTATATGACATTCTCTCAATCTTCTTCTGGATCATCCAAATGCTCTCTAGCAAACTTCAGATGGGACTGGACATGTACTGGCTTAAGCAGGGGGACACGTCTGGCACTGCAGGATTTGAGTCCCTGGCGGCGTAGTGTGTTACTGATGGTAGGCTTTGTTACTTTGGTCCCAGCTCTCTGCAGGTCATTCACTAGGTCCCTCTGTGTGGTTCTGGGATTTTTGCTCACCGTTCTTGTGATCATTTTGACCCCACAGGGTGAGATATTGCGTGGCAGATCGAGGGAGATTATCAATGGTCTTGTATGTCTTCCATTTCCTAATAATTGCTCCCACAGTTGATTTCTTCAAACCAAGCTGCTTACCTATTGCAGATTCAGTCTTCCCAGCCTGGTGCAGGTCTACAATTTTGTTTCCGGTGTCCTTTGACAGCTCTTTGGTCTTGGCCATAGTGGAGTTTTGAGTGTGACTGTTTGAGGTTGTGGACAGGTGTCTTTTATACTGATAACAAGTTCAAACAGGTGCCATTAATAAAGGTCAGGTCTGTGAGAGCCAGAAAGCTTGCTTGTTTGTAGGTGACCAAATACTTATTTTCCACCATAATTTGCAAATAAATTCATTAAAATCCTACAATGTGATTTTCTGGATTTTTTTTCTAATTTTGTCTGTCATAGTTGAAGTGTACCTATGATGGAAATTACAGGACTCTCTCATCTTTTTAAGTGGGAGAACTTGCACAATTGGTGGCTGACTAAATACTTTTTTTGCCCCACTGTGAATGAATTCCAAACTCTGAAACGAGGGCACTGAATATCTCAAATTCACCATGCAGACTGACAAGAGAACTAAATTACCTGTACTTATGGATCATCAAAGAGAATGATGCATTACATACAGACATATACACAAAGCCCACAGACTGCAATACCTTGCTGTGCGGATAGTATGCATCCCCTTCCCCTCAGGAATGGTCTACCATGTAGCCAGTTATGCAGTGTTGAACAAATCTGTGGCCACCAGTCTGATTTTGACAGCAATTCTAAGAAAATTACAGATAAATTCAAAATGAGAGGCTGCAAGGACAAAGTTCAATGCTGCAATGATGAAAATATCTCAAAAACCAAGAAATGAATTGCTAAAAACTAAACCAAAGAAGAAAAATAACAGAACAGTGTTTTGCTCTAAGTACACCAGGTGTTCGGAGAAAATGAAAGCAATCCTGAAAAAGCACTGGCATATTCTGCAATCAGACACCTCTTCAAGGAGCCTCCACTGGTGGTCTATAAGCATGGTCACAGTATTGGGGATATCTTGGTGAGATCTGACCTACCCCCTGAGCCCACTCAGACGCTCTTGACACCCAATACAAATGGGAACTACACATTTGGATCATGCGCACAGTGCAATGGTACTACAAAAACATCATTCAGACACCCACATACAGGTTGAAATATCCCTGTTAGGGGTGTCATATCATGCAAGACAAAGGGGGTAATCGATTCACCTGTTCATGTGAGAAAGCCTATGTCGGACAAACGGAAAGACAATTAAAACAACGCATAGCTGAACACTGCAGCTCAGGTGTGAGAACACAGACTATCCAGTAGCAGCTCACTTTGTTGAAGCTAACCATCCCATCTCCCTTAAATACACATGCATTGAGCATGTTGCTCTACCAAGGAGAGGAGGTAACATTGAGACCCTACTACTACAGAGGGAGGCCTACTGCATATCCTGTTTAAAAACATTGACCCCTAGTGGTCTGAATATTGACTTTGATCTCAGGTCCTTCTTATGACCAGTTACTTTCCGTGAAGAGGTCTTGTAAATAAATGTATTTTTTCTACAGCTTATCAGAGTACACCCAATATGTTTCCCCTGTTGATGATGCTTAGTATGCATTATGGTTGAACCAAAAGATTACATGTAACCATTTTTTTCAAATGAAATTGGAAATATTTAAATATATAGGTGAAATTAAATGAAACAATAATGTATGTTGATGCTAATCCTAATGATAACAATGGCATAATATATTCAATGTGCTGTGGGCTTTTAACAGTTTCACTCAGTTCCTTCCTGATCAACCTAGCAATTATGACACACCCCTCACTATTGTCATTGGTTGCACTAATTGCACTGTTTGTGTTCATAACCTGGTTCAAGCATTCCTGACATTGCCGGTGTTTTCGTCTCAGACCTAACAACACCCGTGCCAATATATCCCACAAACACAAGCTTCTTGGGCATTACCACTTAACTATACCGTACTTTACTGTATTGTACTATACTTTACTGTACTATACGTTACTTGAATGTATTGTACACTGCTGTTTTCTACTGTACTGTGCTGTCCAAACTTGCGAAACATAGATGTCTATGTTTGGGATAAATCAAAGCCGGTCCAGACTGCACCAAAGAAATATGTCTATGATTGGGTTCAGATTTGGTCCGGTCAGGACCAAAAATGTACTTCCGTGGACTTTGAAATCAAGGCCAGTCCAGATTGCACAAAAGACAAAGACAAAAAAAAGACAGCCAGTCTGGACAACAAAAAGAAACTTCTTAAAAATGTTGGCAATCGGTTGGTGCTTAGTTTACAATTACAATGCTGTTTTGCTGGTGGAAGTGCTGAACATCAAATGGTCATTTCTACGGCTTTGTTTTAGTTAACCTAATGCACAGTATTTTACTACAGACATGGACGGTTATACAGTACAAGTGGGATATTATACTGGAATTATAGTTGTAATGTTTTTGGATGGCTTTGTTGTGCAATTATCAAATCCGACTTCAGCCTCCTGGCCTACTCTTGAAAGAGAATTTTCCAATCCTGGGTGGTTACACAATTTCATTGATTACTGCTGAACATTTAAGAGTTAAGATATGACATCCAACTTTGGTTTCATATATTTTAAATATGAAATCGTATAGGGATGGTATCCAACTGCATCAAGATAATTGTTTGATGGCTTGTCACTTACCAGTCTAAGTCCTCTGTTTTGCCTCAGAATCAGTGAAAGTGTAGAAAATGTGTTAGATTGTTTGAATTTTAGCCACTAGAGGGATACACATATGCTTTCCAAACTCCGTAAACCCCGTCCCATCACAATGTGCCATGGAAAAATGGAATTGCAGTGAGTACCTGTGACTTCCCACTTCGGCTGAAAAAAACACAGCCCGGAACATTCGAAACATCAGTTGCTCACTCTTAAAAAGACTTTCGGAGTAATTGCTCTTAAAGCAGACGCCCAGTGCTGGCTCTCTCTCTCTCTCCATGTGTCTCTCTGTTTCAGGCAAATCAATGAGGATCGTAATGCTTATTACTTCTGCAGCTCTCTCTCGCTTTACAAGATGATGTTGTGCATTTCAACTTTTGAAAATCAAAAAGTAAGTCAATGAATTTTTCTTTAATAAGATAATGACAGGTCGGTTTATTTTCACTTATTTGGAATTTTAATATGTGGCATTTTGTATACTGTTTTGCAGGTGGGATAAGAAAACAACAAAACGGTGTGACAAGCGTTTGGCGGACAATTGTGGGTTTCTGCGAGTAACTCATACAATCCAAGGAGTGATGGGGGGCACCATCAACCTCATCCCCCTCTCTGATTGAGAACTTATTAGTCATCCCTTTGGTTTAATGAGACCTATTGAAAAGACACCGTGGAACATATGCATGAATCAAATATTCCTGTGTTCATTGAATCTCTCCAGAAGAGTCTTACTTTTACATGGGCAAGGAAAGGGGGTCGTGGCTTAACATTATAAAGGGTGATATTACAGTATGCTTCATGGGTTTATTTAGACTGAATCTACGGTTTGACAAGCGGCTGTAAAGAAAAAAACAAAAACAAAGCGAAACTCGGGAAGAGCATTGTGGACCTAAGAATTTTAGCCTATATTTATCAAATTTATTTCTATTCATTGCTCTTTTTAAAAGTGGTACCACCTCTTCTCCTGAAAATGAAACTTTGGACTTTTCCCTGGCTGCTTTGCCTGGTGATACTCATCTTATGTTTTGGATCAGAGTGCGGGACTGTCCGGAGAAAGGGGAGATCCAAAAGAGACTTGGTGCGTATCAGGGAGGCGAGAGCCACCTTTCCAGGGGCTTGTGCCACACGCCTGCCCCGGGGCAAACGCTCATTGCCCGGCTTGGAACGACGTGTACCTCGCCAGCGCCGGCGCTCCTCCCAGGCGGAGGAGAACTCTCCAGGTCGGGGGAAAGCTGTTTATTTTACCGGCAGGGGTGACCAACTTCGGCTTAAGCCGGGCGTGGAGATACCGAGAGGGAATTTTACGCTGGAGATGTGGATCAAACCAGAAGGAGGTCAACGATCTCCTACGGTGATTGCAGGTAGCCTACACAACTGTCACAGATCACAAATGAATGAAGGAATGGTTTTATTAGTCTTATGCGACCTAAAACTCAACAGCATATTTAGTTTAGTGTGAAGTTTAGTGTGAAACCGGTATATTGCATTAAAACGCACATATGAAACAATAAAGTAGGCTATGTTAGAAAAACCAAATGAAAATCATAACTCACCTTTAGCTTTGTGGGCTATTATTATATAATTGTTTAGATCAAACCATGCACGGTTGTCACAGTAAAACAACATGCACTCATAAGTGAGTTGAGAGTGAGTTAATTTCAGAACTGATCCGCGCCAATGATGTAATGCCTTGAAAATAGCAGTATCAGAGATTTTATTCTAGGTTATTCATACAGTATATGTATAAAATCCATTCATTACAACGAGGACCTCTGTAGTAATATAACATGTAAACGAAAATCGTATCTGAGTGATCATACCCAAGTATATGCATGCATAAGTATATACTTGGTATGATAATTCAGATACGATTTTCGTTCACAGGTGAAATTACTACAGAGTTCCTCATTGTAATGACTAGATTTTATACACATACTGTATGAATAACCTGGTATATTTTTTGAAAATGTCCTTCTATGAACTTTCATGCGTAAAATGACTCAAATATTGGGTATAACAATTGTAGATAAACTAGCCTATTTTAAGGTTGTTCGATATTGCCATTTATACTGCATCACTTGATTGACAGGTGATGTCATCGTGCGTAGAAATTGTGTTATTTATGAGGCGTCTGGCTATTTTAAACTATGATGTAATGCTAGAAACGTTGAATTCGTGGGCACGTCACAGCAGGCAAAGGGGGAGAGTGAGAGAAATATGTTTTATTCTGAAGTGACTAGAGAGCACTGTGCGTGCCGCAAATCCAAAATGCTTCCCAATCGACACTTCTGGATTGGCTGTGGAGGTTACGAGACCGGAATAGAGCCGCGGAGTGGCGCGCTATGAGCGTCCGAGATCCCTCAAACCCAGCCGCAGACATAGGCTATGCGCGTAACATTAGGTGACTCTAACTTTGACACAATTAACATTAGGTGACGCTAACATCGACAAAATTAAAACCCTCTAATCGATTGGGGGGTCTTGGCAGTACAGGCTATAGATTTGCATGTGTGGTTTAAGCGTTGTAAAGTGATAGGGGGGAGAACGTAGCCTACTTCATCCACGCACAACGCACCTTGTGAATGTTATGTGAGTCGTCTTGGATATCCGAGACCTTGCGCAACGTAAACTAGGCAACGGCACACGGTAGCCTACATTGCCGGAAAGAACCCGTCTGTAGAGACTATTGTGTGAGCTAGCACAAAACATTATTAAGAAGACACCGAGCTGGCAAAACTATTTCATGTTATTCTGAAATCCACAATGCCAAATATTTTGACGGCATTTCTTTCAAATGTAGGTCTATGTACTGTTTCTATATTTCAGTGTCTGTGCCACTGCTTCTGATGTAGATCGGTATGAGATTCGATCCCATGGGCTGCCAACAGGGAGCGTAGCAAACAACTGACTGCTTGTGTGCAGATGCGTACTATTGTAGTTTACCCCTTGTGAGGCACTTACCCTTGAGAAGGGAGGGTTTCACGCACACAGACACACACACTTCTGCTAAGGCAATCTTGATTAATGTGTTGTTTAGCATAGTATGTTTATTATGATAGACCTGTTATTGTACTCAGTGAAGGCCTCTCATGGACTGAGACACACATACTGTATATTCTGGTCTACTCTACCATCCCTGTTTATGCGTGTACGTGTGTTGTGTGTTTGTGTCTGGATGTGTGGCTTTTCCCAAACTTGGTCCTTGGGACCACAAGGGATGCACATTTCGATGTTTGCCCCAACACTACACAGCCGATTCAAAGCTTGATGACTAGTTGATTATTTGAATCAGCTGTGTAGTGTAAGGGTAAACCAAAACGTGCACCCCTTGCCTCCCAGAGGACCAAGTTTGGGAAACACTGGTCTAGCCACTGGACACACTGGTCTAGCCACTGGACACACTGGTCTAGCCACTGGACACACTGGTCTAGCCACTGGACACACTGGTCTAGCCACTGGAAACACTGGTCTAGCCACTGGACACACTGGTCTAGCCACTGGACACACTGGTCTAGCCACTGGACACACTGGTCTAGCCACTGGACACACTGGTCTAGCCACTGGACACACTGGTCTAGCCACTGGACACACTGGTCTAGCCACTGGACACACTGGTTGAGTCAATGTTGTTTCCACATCATTTCAATTAAATGACGTTGAACCAAGTTGGAAGAGAAGTTGAATTGAAGGCTGTGCCCAGTGGGTAGGAGTAGAGCTGGGACAATAAACCACAAATGATTAACACCGACCACTTATTGTGAACATTTTGCTGATATTGTTCATTACGATAAATAACCTATACTGGAGACATATAAAGTTTGAAATGAAATGTTAGCTAGTATGGGTGATTTTTGATGGGACAATTGATAGCTACAATATTTAAAGTCATATTAGCAGTAGTTTTAAGGGTAATATGTTTTTTAATTTTTTTTTATACATTATGAACTTAGCGTTCAATTTGTCATTATAGTGATATTTCAGTCAATTTATCGGGATATAGATTTTTGCCCATATTGTCCTGGTCTATTAGCTACGCTCTTAGCTACACGCTTTGGCTATCCCCCTAGGAGAACCTTTTTTTGGCTCAAAGTAGAACTCTTTTGTGTTCCACGTAGAACTACATGGATCTCAAAGGGTTCTACCTGGAATCAAAAGGGTTCTCCTATGGGGACAGCCAAAGAACCCTTTCAGGTATCTAGAGAACACCTTGTTTTCTCAGTGTAGGTTTGGTCTGGGGTTGGGGGCAGCCTAAGCCAGACCCTTATTAAATTCTCTCTAGGCATTTCAACTCATTGGGGAATCTGTTGAGAGCTTTGTGATTCAGATGAATGTCTTAGCCCGACGGAGTAATGTTATATCACTTATATTCAAATCAAATCACATTTTATTTGTAATATGCCGAATACAACAGGTGTAGACTTTACTGTGAAATGCTTACTTAAGAGCACAACGATGCATATTAACCTCATGCTTGTCTTAGCCTATCCTATCCTATCCTATCCTATCCTATCCTAGCCTAGCCTAGCCTAGCCTAGCCTAGCCTAGCCTAGCCTAGCCTAGCCTAGCCTAGCCTAGCCTATCCTATCCTATCCTATCCTATGCATGTCATTTTATTGTTTGTTTTCATAACATTAAGATTAGTGTGTTTGGGAAAAGACCCTTCTAATAATAAAAAATACAAATAAAATCCCAATCGACAAACATTATAATGCCTAATCTTTTAAATCCAACAATCCCAGGCCTAAAGCAGTCCCATCCTGTAGTTTTGACCCAGGCTTGTTTTCTACAGCTGTTTCACCCTAGTTGTTTTACCCTGGTTTTTATCACTGTCACTGCTTTTTGATTGAGTGTGTCAACTCACCGTTTGATAAGTGAGGGGAGACGAGTAGTACAGTAGTGTGGTATATACTTAGTGTTTACCATACAACACACACAGGGAGACCTCTGGGTGTGACCAAAGTGACTGGCGGAGGACCAGAGATAACTCCTGTAAAAATGTGTCTGTGGTTCCTTTCTGGTCTGTATTGACTCTACAGCCCAAAACCAGGGCTAGTAGAATACTTCATGAAGTCCTAGTCCAAACCACTTTCACAGCCAGCCAGGTGTTCCAGGGCTCAGGAACCAACATATATATGTACATATGTTGCATTGCTGACATATGTAGGGCCCACGATGTATGTATGTTGCATTGCTGACATGTGTACAGTATGAAATGTACTCAGTAATATCTGTTTGTTTGTGGTAGCTAGTATGTAACATTTGCTGGGCACTTCCCAGGATTACTCACTGCCTATTGACATGAGGAGATGTGCCCGCTGTCTGCTTACTGGTATCAATCAGTAAGAACAGCTGGGGATTTTAAAGTGACCTGTATGACACACACACACACTTTGTCACTTGTAATGCAGATGTGGCCAATGGAACTGCAGGAGAATGATTCCAGCAGAACAACAAGATTCAGGACCATGAACAGCGCTGACAAAATGAGCATGCGCAAACAGGAAGTAGAAAGGACCACCCAAAAATAAGGGGGAAAAAGGAAGCCAGGGTAGATTCCATGGTAGCAGTAATGGAATAGCTCAGTCTTGCGATTTCATTTGATTTGATTTGCGCACTCGTTCAAACACGAGCAAACCCAATACCAACACCAGTCACTGAGCAGCCTTTAATTTTAGAAACAAGGACGATGGTTTTTGCTTTAGCGTAGACACTTTGAGCTAACCCTCCAGTCCAAAAAATGTGAGGAGCCCCTGTAACTTCCCTTCTCCATATTGTGACATGTTGACATGTGGTTACAATTGGTGTCCCGCTTTTGAAAGATACATAAAGATGGTCTTTAAAGAGGAAGAGGACACTCAAACTGTAATTTAACTTGACTGAATGCTGCCATGTGCTTTACATCCTCATGGCAGTTCATGTCACGCATGTTCCCTGTCCTAATGTGAGATGACTTTTACATCTGACCTTTTGCCCTTTTACCAGGTCATGAATGCCTGTCCCGCATCAGAGAAAGGAAAATGCAAGACAGTGGATCAGAGTTTCTCTTCCATGACCGGCTGTAGACAATAAATGCCTGTGTTGGCAGATGCATCAGCAGTGATGCACTAGTGCTATGCAGGTTTTAGTTGTGAGATGATATATAACTAATAACCAATGACATATAACATCTAAGAAGACATATAACATCGAAGATGACATATAACATCTAAGAAGACATATAACATCTAAGATGACATATAACATCTAAGACATAACATCTAAGAAGACATATAACATCTAAGATGACATATAACATCTAAGACATAACATCTAAGAAGACATATAACATCTAAGAAGTCTTATAACGTCTAAGAAGACATAACATCTAAGATGTCATATAACATCTAAGACATATAACATCAATGACATAGCATCTAAGAAGACATATAACATCTAAGAAGACATAACATCTAAGACATATAACATCTACAACATATACCATCTAAGATGACATAACTACTTTGGTTAAATGTCAACATTTTGACATACTGTATTTCTAATGAGATAGCTGGGTATTGAACTTGAATAGCCAGATGTCTAGTTATATAATACATTGGAGGAAAGCCACCGGGCATACAGCAAAAGGCTTTATGTAGTCTCTTGATTTCAGACTTTAGGTAGATGAGCTTTGGTGTTTCTGTTGAGATAATCTAAGGCTGGAAAATTATAAATGTTATTTCACCCAAGATGTCTTTTACTGTATAGGTTTGCCATGAGATCATTTGCATATTACACAATTCTCTTTTGAATCATTAAACGTAATGAGAAGGTTTCAAGTTAATTACATTGTTGAAAATGTCTCCAGTTAGTTATAGAGCAAAATGAAATTGACTTGTAATTGACTGTCATTTGAATATTTAATTGAAACCCCCACTGGAGCCTGGTGCTGTTAGGAATTGTGTTTAGAGTCTAAGGATCAATGTACATTCCCAACATGTCAAGTACACGGTGTGGCGGTCACTTGGGGCGGCAGGGTAGCTTAGTGGTTAGCGTGTTGGACTAGTAACCGAAAGGTTCCTGGATTGAATCCCTGAGCTGACGAGGTACAAATCTGTTGTTCTGCCCCTGAACAAGGCAGTTAACCCATTGTTCCTAGGCCATCATTGGAAATAAGAATTTGCTCTTAACTGACTTGCCTAGTTAAATAAAGGCAAAAAATAAAACTTCACTTTGTCTGAATGCAATGTCCCTTTCCCTGACTTTCAGAGCCAGAACAGTTCAAAAGCACACACAATGGGCTAGCCTCCGTTGTTCCCTCTCTCCCTGCTTTTCCTCAGATTTCTCTGACGCTTGTTTTCTTTGTTGTTGTTGTACCTGAGTGTGTTATCCTTGGGGAAAGACAAATGGCAAGTGCAAGCAAGGTCGCCCTCTAAACTGACATGAATGGTTTTAATCCTTAGCTTCAGTGTGTGTATGCAAATACCTGTGCGTGTGTGTGCATGTGTGTGTCCGTGCATGTGTGTGCCCCATCTAAACACAGAGCAGGTTGGGTCTGGAAAAGTGTACTATGTTAGATTAATTGAGCATGGCAGAATTATGACAGCTGTTTACACTAGAAGCGCAACACGCATTTTAACATACCTTTTAGCCTTGAGTGCACAAGCTGACAGATGGAGGAGTTTTTCCTTCCACTGTAGTGGAAACACTGAGGACGTCACACTAAATACGGCTGACCTTGACATTGAACCCCACCAAGCTCTTTGAATGGCTTGGCAATTAGAATGTCCCCCTTTCAGACAATGATGACATCCTCCTACTTAATGTGCATCGTGTTAAAGGGAGTGAAGACACTGATCGGATTTTAATCAGCATGATCATATTAATTCATTGAGGAACTGTGGGCTCCCGAGTGGCGCAGCGGTCTAAGGTACTGCATCTCTGTGCTTGAGGTGTCACTACAGACCCTATTTCGATTCCAGGCTGTGTCTTAACCGGCTGTGATTGGGAGGCCCATTGGGAGGCACACAATTGGCTCAGCGCTGCCCAGGTTAGGGCTGTCATTGTAAATAGGAAGTTGTTCTTAACTAACTTCCCAAGTTAAAATAAAAAAAGTCCTATATAGACGGAGTAACAAAGATGGGTTGGGGATTGCATTGGATACACCTACCTGGTTCACATTGTATGAAGAAGTCCTGAAACCAGCGTTATGCGTTATGTGGACTGGGAAGGAATGGAGATTGAACCTTTATTTAACTTGGCAAGTCATTTAAGAACAAATTCTTATTTACAATGACGGCCCACACCAGCCCTATGGGACTCCCAATCACAGCAGGATGGGATACAGCCTGGATTTGAATCAGGGACTGTAGTGATGCCTCCTACACTGGGATGTAGTGCCTTAGACCGCTGCACCACTCGGGAGCTGCATTCCCTCGTGTTAGTACATGTGACTAATGTATGCCCCTGGCAGTGGTGGTCCCCAAAAGATTTTGTGAGCACATGGATTCCCTCATGCTTGAGGGGCTCTGCTAGGCATGTCAGTGTGCTCTGGTGTATGTGCATAGGCGTATACACATGAACTGTTCACACATGTATGCACTCATGAACACAACACACACTCAAACAAAAACATACACACACACACACACACGTACACACACACACACACACACACACGCACGCACGCACGCACGCACGCACGCACGCACGCACGCACGCACACGCACGCACACACACACACACACACACACACACACACACACACACACACACACACACACACACACACACTAAACATAAACATTTAGCATTCAGAGATCCCCTGGGAAGTGAAAACACATTACCACACTGAACTTGACATACTGTATGCTTTCCAAGTGCAACAGGAAAAAGGTGTTTTGGTGCCTCTAGCGTAACAAGGGTTTTGCATGAAACTACATCTTCTGGTTCCCCAAAATGTTAAAATGGCCTCATATTCATGAAATATTCATTGTAAGAGTCTATGGGTCTCCCCAAGCTAAATACTGCATGCACCTTAACTAAATTTCCAGGACATTTTTCTCATGCTATCTTCAAATGTATAATTTTAGTACATCTACGACATAATCTGTACCTTATTGTTAATGCCTACATCTGATGAATGAGAGAATGTGACTACGTGACACACTGATGCATTTGATGTTTTTTTGGATGAATTATAAGACAAACCTTACAGTAGAGTGTCTACATTTTACTGTTCATTTTACTGTTTCATTTCAAAATATGTCAAATGAACAGTAAATTGGATAAGGGTGACTCGAGGCAGACCTCCTAGGTTGATGATGTTCAGGAAACAAAGCGGTGAAGCCCCTGAGACTAAACTTTCAAAATGTTATTAACTGAGAATACAAATGCTGGCTCCCAGTGCTGCTCAGTGTTGACTAACATCTGCTCTTTCTCTCTGTCCCAGAGGTGATCAGTGAACTATCCAACACTCTGGCTCTTTCTCCCTCTCTCTCTTTCTATCTGGATTGTGTTGTTCTCTTTTAATTGAAGTTGCACTATGTAAACTTTTGGGTGACCCGGCCAAATTCACATAGAAATGTGAGTTATAGATCTGTCATTCTACTTGAAAGCAAGTCTAAGAAGCGGTAGATCTGTTCTATGCGTGCTATTTCTATGCTTCCTGTTCTTTTGTTTTTGCCTCTTTTACTTTCGGTTTTGTACATCAGCTTCAAACATCTGAAACAACAATTTATTTTTTGGGGTTATGGAATATATATTTCACAGCTGTTTAGATGGTACAATTCTCTACACTATACAAGCTTATTTTGTAACATAACTGAAATTTGGCGAATTATTAGAGTTTTAGCAACCGGGAAATGGTGGAGTGATTTCTGCATAGTGCAACCTTAATTTAAGGTGTCTCTTAGGTAACGTACCAAAGAACATCTGAAAGTCAAAGCTTCATTCTCTCTTTTTTCTCTCTCTTTCTATCCTTCTATTCTCTGTCTCTCTCCCTCTTTCTTTCTTGCCATGTCTCTCTATCTCATGTTAACTGACTCTCTCGCTCTCTGCTTTCTCCCAGGTCTGTATGATAAGTGTTTCTATGCCTCCAGCGACCGGGGCTGGCTGCTGGGCATCCGGGCGGTCAGTGAGCAGGGCAACTGCGACCCACGCTTCTTCTTCTCCTTAAAGACGGACCGTGCCCACAAAGTCACCTCCATCCACTCCAATGGCCAATACCTGCCCAACACCTGGGCCCACCTGGCAGTAACCTACGACGGCCTCTACATGAAACTCTACGTCAACGGCGCCCAGGTGGGTGTTAGCCGGGAACAGTCGGGCAACGTCTTCAGCTATCTAACCAAGAAGTGCAAGGTGCTGATGGTGGGCGGGAATGCTCTGAACCATAACTACCGTGGGGCTGTGGAGAGGGTAAATCTGTGGAGGGAGGCCCGGGGACAGAGGCAGATAATCAGGGATATGCAGGGTCATGAGGATCCTCAGGATGCGCCTCAGCTGGTGATCCGGGAGACCTTTGAGCACCCTGCCAGAAAATGGCTGACTGTGAAGGATGGCAGCTTCCCCCAGCAAGAGGAGGGTGGCAGCAGCAGGGTGGGACAGGCTGAAGGGGTAGGAGGAAGTGGAAGTGGAGGGTCCTTGGATACCACCCTGGAAACCCCAACCTGTGGTCAAACTATCTGCGATAACGTGGAAGTGGTGACCAATTACAACCGCACCTGGACCTTCCGGAAACCCAAGACGATACGATACCGTGTGGTCAACGTGTGGGACGATGCTGGGAGCAGGCCCACTGTCATGCCTCATCAGATCCAATTGCAACACCAGGACCTCAACAAGGCCTTCGCTGTCTACAACATCACCTGGGAGTTGAGCGTCCACAACGTCACCAACTCCTCCCTGCGCCACCGTCTGGTCCTGGCCAACTGTGACATTAGCAAAGTGGGCGACGAGGCATGTGACCCAGAGTGCAACCACACACTGACGGGCTTCGACGCAGGCGACTGTAAGAGGCACCGCAGCCGATGCCCCGAGTACAAGCAGGGCAACGGGGTGTGCGACCCCGAGTGTAACTGGGACAACTTCTTCTACGACAACGGAGACTGCTGTAACCCCAATGTGACGGATGTGACCAAGACCTGCTTCAACCGCTCCTCTCCACACAGGTCAGCTCTCTGTCTGTGCTTTTATCTCTGCTTCATGAGTCCTAAACAAAGATATAGCTTGGTGTTCAATTTGAAGAGTTTCTCACAGTTTGATGTCAATGAGGGATTTGCATAGGCATTTGAAACAGATGTTCAAGACAGCTGAGGGCCAAAATTAGCACCAAATTAGCGTTTCATAACCATTTGATATGCATCGTCCATTTAGGATTTGTCAGGGTCTAGTCAACAGTTTTGTGTCAGAAAATTGTTCAAGAAAAAGTCATTGTAAGTACAATCAAGTATTATATACACTGACTGCACAAAACAATAGAAACACCTGCTCTTTCCATAACATAGACTAACCAGGTGAATCCAGGTGAAAGCTATGATTCCTAGACTAACCAGGTGAAAGCTAGGATTCCTTTTTGATGTCACTTGTTAAATCTACTTAAATCAGTGTAGATGAAGGGGGTTAGACAGGTTAAGGGAGGATTTTTAAGCCTTGAGACATGGATTGTGTATGTGTGCCATTCAGAGGGTGAATGGGCAAGACAAAATATTGAAATACTTTTGAACAGGGTATGGTAGTAGGTGCCATGTGCATCGGTTTAAGTGTGTCAAGAACTGCAAAGCTGCTGTGTTTTTCACACTCAACAGTTTTCCATGTGTATCAAGAATGGTCCACCACCAAAAGGACATACAGACAACTTGACACAACTGTGGAGAGCATTGGAGTCAACATGGGCCAGCATCCTTGTGGAACGCTAGACACCTTGTTGAGTCCCACAATGAATTGAGGCTGTTCTAAGGGCAAAAGGGGATGTTTTCCTAATGTTTTGTACACTCAGTATATGTTCCTGACATGGCATCCTGTGCATTCTACCCTCAAAAATGTTCTTACTCAATGCTGTGATCCACTGTCCATGATTGTGAGGTTTTGATACACTGTCAGTCAGTCCTACTGTCTCCTGGCTGGCCCTTTTTGAGCAGAGTGTAACTCTACCCCCGGCGGTGTGTGTGTCTGGCCCAGCTGGGTGTTCTCTGGGACTGTTAGTCCAATCTGTCTTTATCACAGGCTCAATCAGCGTCCCACACTTGGGGGGCCAAACCAACGATCTTTTCTCTTTTCATTTTTCAACCTCTTTTCTCTTCCTTGCTCTCTGTCTATACTCTGTAGCCCTAATTAAGCTAGATTGATTGGAGAGCTAGTGAGATTGGAAACAATGACACTCTAGACAGACCAGAAGGAGCAATTAGAGGTCAAGGAGAGCGGCCAGCATCACTCTGCTAGCGGCGGTAGGGACTCATTTCAGTGTAACACTACCTTCGAGAGACATTTTTGTGGGGGAAGTATATCTCCCTCGGCAGGGGAAAACGGGCGCCCGATACGTCTTTGCAACGGTATTGCTCTTCTCTTTAAGCCTCGGGAAGAATGTTATAGGACTGGGGTCTTCAACCTTTTCTTGCTCAGGAATCCCTCCTAGGCAGACCAGCAAAACTAGGGAACCCCATCATATTGCACGTTAGCAAAAATACAGTACCAGTCAAAAGTTTGGACACATACTCATTCTTTATTTGGACTATTTTCTACATTGTAGAATCATAGTGAAGACATCAAAACTATGAAATAACACATATGGAATCATGTAGTAACCAAAAAAGTGTTAAACAAATCAAAATATATTTGAGATTTTTCCAAGAGCCGCCCTTTGCCTTTGCACACTCTTGGCATTCTCTCAACCAGCTTCACCTGGTATGCTTTTCCAACAGTCTTGAAGGAGTTCGCACATATGCTGAGCACTTGTTGGCTGCTTTCCCTTCACTCTGTGGTCCAACTCATCCCAAACCATCTCAATTGGATTGAGGTAGGGTGATTGGAGGACCGGTCATCTGATGCAGCACCCCATCACTCTCCTTCTTGGTCAAATAGCCCTTACACAGCCTGGAGGTGTTGTCCTGTTGAAAACATATGGTAGTCCCACTAAGCGCAAACCAGATGGGATGGTGTATCGCTGCAGAATGCAGTGGTAGCCATGTTGGTTAAATGTGCCTTGAATTCTAAATAAATCACTGACAGTGTCACCAGCAAAGCACCATCCCACCTCCTCCTCCATGCTTCCCGGTGGGAACCACACATGCGGAGATCATCCGTTCAGCTACTCTGTGTCTCACCAAGTCACGCCGGTTGGAACCAAACATCTCAAATTTGGACTCATCAGACTAAAGGACAGATTTTCACCAGTCTAATGTCCATTGTTCATGTTTCTTGGCCCAAGCAAGTCTCTTCTTATTATTGGTGTCCTTTAGTAGTGGTTTCTTTGCAGCAATTCGACCATGAAGGCCGGATTCACGCCGTCTCTTCTGAACAATTGATCATAACGCTTGATGGTTTTTGCGACTGCACTTGAAGAAACGTTAAAAGTTCTTGACATTTTCCGGATTGACTTACCTTCATGTCTTAAAATAATGATGGGCTGTTGTTTCTCTTTCCTTATTTGAGCTGTTCTTACCTTATATGGACTTGGTCTTTTACCAAATAGGGCTATCTTCTGTTTACTACCCCTAACTTGGCACAATGCAACTACTGATTGGCTCAAACTCATTAAAAAGGAAAGAAATTCCACAAATTAACTTTTAACATGGCTCCCCTGTTAATTGAAATGCATTCCAGGTGACTACCTCATGAAGCTGGTTGGGAGAATGCCAAGCGTGTGCAAAGCTGTCATCAAGGCAAAGTGTGGCTACTTTGAAGAATCTCAAATATAAAATATATTGATATGATTCCACATGTGTTATTATTTCATAGATTTGATGTCTTCACTATTATTCTACAATATAGAAAATGGTAAAAAATAAAGAAAACCTATTGAATTAGTTGGTGTGTTTAAACTTTTGACTGGTACTGTATTTTGTGCATGTCTTGTCTTATCATCAGGTGAATGATAATGGCAAGGAGAAGTAATCAACATTTTACAATAAATAGATCAGGTACATAGTTTTCAATTATTTTGTTCTCCCCACATTGTAATTGGAAGAGGAAGTGTTAACTCTTACAAAGACTATAAGCTGGAAAGGTAACTGAAATGTTGTTCTTTGAGAGCATGTGGTTATACAAAGGTTAGCCATGTGTTCGCAAAAATGAATGTCCTAGTCAAGAAAGCCTACCAGCAGCCAGCGCCACTTGCCACACTGGTAGCCTATTCGTGTGTTCTTTATCAAAGCCTATGCTAGATACTCCAGTGAGTGTCATTTATTCAATTTTAGTTGAGAAATGAAGTTGACATCATTAGAAAGAATATATTCTCTTATTTTCTACTGTAGGTATGTCATTCAAAATGTGTTTATTCTGTTGTTGCTAGTGGTATTCATAAAAACATTGAAATAAAATACAGGTTTTTTTCCACCAGTTTGTTAGGGTTACTGAGAGGAGATGCTGAGGCCTCCACTGCTCTAATACCTGCCAGTATGTGCAGGATTCCTACTCTGTGCCATGGAGGATGATTGAGCAGCAGTGAGAAAAACGGTTTCTGATTCTCTCTGGAACTGCTTTTCGTCATGGACCTTGAGGGGCTCCAGTAGTAAAGGGTTTTTCTTGGCGGCCGTGAAACTCGAACACTGAGGACAGAGACATTTTGCAGCGGTTGTAGAGGGTCCTTGTGGTCTTGAATTTCTAGCGGTGACTGGAGAAAAAAAAACCTACCAATGTCAGATGCTAGTAGATGTTTTTGGACAGCGTCATGCTAAAGAGAGGGGGGTGGAAAAAGGCCCCAAATAGGGCTATTGTGGGGAATATTTGTGTCTTTCTGATGTAGCCAGATTCAAGGCACTAGGCTGTTTTCTATCATGCTCATTGCAAAGGCCTGGAAGCACTGTCTCGCTGGCACTCTCTGTGTTTAACATGGCTGCTAAACAACTTTGTGTGAGGCGACATCAGAAAGAAGAAGCAGGTGGGTCTGCCATCTCTTCCCTCCCCTCCGTTTCAGTCATCATCACAAAGTCATTCATCAACAGTCAGCCAAGACGGCGTCTCATAGAAATCAGCTATTGGCACACACTTACAGTCCCTTCCATTCAAATCTCCCTGCAGACATATGAAAGATGGGCTCTTAAAAGGGGGGATAAGAGAGATTGAAAGAGAAATGAAGAAAGAGAGAGAATTCTGACGTTGAAAAAAGAGAAGCTCCCCGAGTGCTTCTTTATTTTGGTTTGATTATGGTATGTCTAGAGAACCTCATGGAGGGCCGCACTACAAACATTATTCGACATTCCTCCTTAATTGTGGAATTCTGGACGAACTACGCACTACATACGCAAGGGAACAATGGCTGTGAGGTCCTGCGTTTATTTTTGTAGCCCTCATGCCTGTTACCACTTAGTGTGTTTAGGAATCTGGCTATTAGGGGACAGTGGTAGGCCGCTCGGCTCAGCAGCTCTGCATTGCTAGCTGCTCTTCTCTGCAGTCCACAGACAGAGGCTCCTCTGGAAATACCACTGATAATACCTAACAATCCCCTCGCATAAAATGAAATATTTGACATTGTTTTCACAGGCCTTTGTTGTTATACTGTTTTACGGTTATGCTGATATTTGATGTTATTGTCAGGGGATTTTTCACGGGATGACATTCTTCCTTATGTCTGGTCCCGACTGTGCTTACCGGTATGTGAAAATCTGAGGTGAAACAACAGTAAGTACTTAGGAGTTGATTTGGAATTTACATGGGTGAGATAGTACAGAAATGTAATCTAGTGGCATTCACATGCAACACTGTCATGTGTAATTTGACCTGAGAACGCCAACACATTTTCAAGACTGTCCCACCACCTTTGAAAGCCCACTTTAAGGTTATGATTGGTTGGTACGGACACACCACCAACACTATTAAGAGTCTCCACTTAAGATAAACAGATACACTACAAGTACTGGAAACGTTAGCATGTGTTTCCAGGTGCATATTCTCTATACTGTACTTTAATTCTAACTCTGGAAGTCCCAGTTGTCTAGCTTGGGTGTCCAACTTTTGAACACTAGTGTCAAACACTTGGTCTTACGTAGGTTGTGTCCTCCTCAGAGCGGGAAAAAGCACAAAAGATTAAGGATGGAGAAAAAGAGCCTGTCAGTGTGGTAATAACGTCAGGGATGAATGAGGCCTTTAGGGTCTGCGGTGTTGACCAAGCCGATGACAGGAGAGCTGAGGGGCCCACCGATTTAAAAGTGTTCTTGGCCGTTAGGCCGCCATCACCATGCCAACTCACCGCAGCGTTTCACACTCAGCAGCCCCAGACGTATGTATACGAGGCAAATTTATGGGCTTATATGAATTATATATGGGTGTAAATGGATGAAGTCATAATCTTTCATTTAATATGTATCAGATATAAAAGCATTAACACTGCAGTTTGAGCTCTCTTTGCACCCTGGACTGCCCCAGAACAGATGCCCGCTGACATCTGAATTTAGTGTAGTTACATTTTCCATTTTTTTTCCGCCTCTTCTCTCTGAGGCTCTTCTCTCTCTCTCTCTCTCTCTCTCTCTCTCTCTCTCTCTCTCTCTCTCTCTCTCTCTCTCTCTCTCTCTCTCTCTCTCTCTCTCTCTCTCTCTCTCTCTCTCTCTCTCTCTCTCTCTCTCTCTCTCTCTTTCTAAGTGATCTACAGTAGATGTTCTTCCCAGGGTATGCATGAAATGTGGAGTCTTCAAATGAATGGAAAATTGTCTCTCCCCTGTGGCTCCCAAGGGGCAATGGACGTGGAATATGGGGCAAGGGGCGAAGGATAGAGTATGAAGGGTAAGAGATGAGGGGAGAGGAGCACTGAGGGGGGTGAAACTGACCCATCAGGCCCTAATTTGGGTTAAACCAGAGACATCCTCAGAGAAGAGCCTGGGAGCTGGGAAAGGGAGAGTGGGAAGGAGGGAGGGCGTTAGAGATGGGGAGAGCACAAAAGAGAGGAGGGAGAGACAGAGAAAGTGATAGCGAGTGTTAGAAAGGGAGAGAGACAAAGTCGATTGCAGGACAGGCCCAAGACTAGAATATTCACTCCCAGAGGCCCAAGTGGCTAAAGTAGTGTCAGACACAGTAGCTGTGTGTGAGTAAAATCACTGAGGAGGCCAAGCCAGTAAGTAAAAAAAGCCATATTACAACCTGTTGCATTGTTTGCTCTATAACGCATTTGTTCATACGCCATCGTGATATACAATTAGAATGGACCGTAACAACAAAAAGACAACAGTCACAGTGGCGGAGTACATTCAACTACACATATGTTTGTTTCGTCACAACCGGAGAGCAACATCTGACCAGTGAAGTCCACAAAGCAGATATTGCATGTAGCAAACAGTTATGACCTGCAAGGTCAAGCAAGTTCATGTTTTAGACAGTTTACCAAACATCTACCGATTTAGAACCACAGCGTTACCACAGAGTCAGCACAAAGACAACAGGAGCACTGGCTCCGCTATTCCTGCACCATTTCAACTTAAACATTTAAACATCAAATCAACAAGGCTATATATGCTTTAATACACTGAAAATGAACTGAATTATACCAAAAACAATTTAGTCCAATGTTGCTAAATATCATGTGGCTGTCCATGGTACTGATTTCTGTGTGTGTGCACGCAATCAAAACAAATGTTTGACTCACCTTACTGTACTTGTAGACCAGTTGAACGCCAATCCTCCTCTCTTTCATGTTGGCAAAACGGACTATGGTTCTGTCATACAGTATGATTTTATGTATGTTTTTCTGTAAATGACATTTTGCTTTGGATGTGATTTGATTGTGTGAATCCAAATCCAAACTGGCCTCCTGTGGGGGGAGTTTTGCTGCACCAGGACAACCCACAGTTGAGATCAGCTCGACGCTGATTGGCTAGATCTTTTTTAAAATTTTAAATGCAATCAAGGGAGTCCAAATTCTTGCTGGCATCAATCAATAAAATGCTACGGCGACAACGTCATACTCTTTTGCTCCAGACAGCATCAGATACATGGGCTACACATACTAAGAGGCGCTGTTTCCCACGCTCTGATGATATCTCCGGTAAGATTCAGCCACTTGTGAATTTACATAATATTATGAAAACACAGAGAGACAAAAGATAAATTATTTTAGAATTCATATTTTTTTATTGGTCAAATATTTGGGCAAGCCTGGCTTCCTTTGGCATCCATGAATACAGGACACTGGTCAGACAGGCACTGCTCTCTCCCCATTTTTCAACAGCCTCCCACAACATCAAGCAGTCAATTACTTTCATTCAAAGCTGATCACATGTATACACACAGAAGAGTGCAAATCCTATGCACCCTGACACACACATTTGCAGCCGGGCCTGTTGTTATGCAGTCATGCTAAAGCCTGCATCCGTCCATCCAGTCCACATCTGATGTGTGTTGTGTTGTTGTCAAAGAGCCAATACATTAGACTTAATTGAACTCAGTTTAGATGGGTTCTGACCTACAATAGTACTGCTTTTATCTGTTGTTGATTTACTCATCTCGCCATTAAACCCCCCTGACCCTTTTTTCCCCTCATGCACGGCCAAAATGCCGGACAAATATTTTCCGAGGAAATAATGAAATTCCTGGAATTATTAGGAAGAAGGACCTTATATCATGTGCTCTCTGTAGGCCTGGCCCCTGTGCACGCCTCCGGTTTCCCACAGGCCGAGCAGGACTTTTCCACTATGCCATCTCTTATTCCAAACACACCTGGCCCAGACCCCGTCCCAGGAACTAAACCTATACAGCATCCTTATCCTTCCTCACCTACTGGTCTGGACTTATTTCTCTGAAGGAGCGGAGGGGAAATCAATCTAGAAGAGCCAGATCAATAGTAGCAGGGGTTTAACTCTAGCAACTAACAGCAATAACGACATGTCCCCTGTCTGTACCACTTGGCTCATCCTCTTTATTATTCTGTCCCAACACTTAACCAACCATGTCCTGACATGTCCCCTGTCTGCACCACTTGGCTCATCCTCTTTATTATTCTGTACCAACACTTAACCAACCATGTCCTGACATGTCCCCTGTCTGTACCACTTGGCTCATGCTCTTAATTTTTCTGTCTCAACACTTAACCAACCATGTCCTGACATGTCCCCTGTCTGCACCACTTGGCTTGGCTCACCCTCTTCATTCTTCTGTCCCAACACTTAACCAACCATGTCCTGACATGCCCCCTGTCTGCACCACTTGGCTTGGCTCACCCTCTTCATTCTTCTGTCCCAACACTTAACCAACCATGTCCTGACATGTCCCCTGTCTGCACCACTTGGCTTGGCTCACCCTCTTCATTCTTCTGTCCCAACACTTAACCAACCATGTCCTGACATGCCCCCTGTCTGCACCACTTGGCTTGGCTCACCCTCTTCATTCTTCTGTCCCAACACTTAACCAACCATGTCCTGACATGCCCCTGTCTGCACCACTTGGCTTGGCTCACCCTCTTCATTCTTCTGTCCCAACACTTACACCAACCATGTCCTGACATGCCCCCTGTCTGCACCACTTGGCTTGGCTCACCCTCTTCATTCTTCTGTCCCAACACTTAACCAACCATGTCCTGACATGTCCCCTGTCTGCACCACTTGGCTTGGCTCACCCTCTTCATTCTTCTGTCCCAACACTTAACCAACCATGTCCTGACATGCCCCCTGTCTGCACCACTTGGCTTGGCTCACCCTCTTCATTCTTCTGTCCCAACACTTAACCAACCATGTCCTGACATGTCCCCTGTCTGCACCACTTGGCTTGGCTCACCCTCTTCATTCTTCTGTCCCAACACTTAACCAACCATGTCCTGACATGCCCCCTGTCTGCACCACTTGGCTTGGCTCACCCTCTTCATTCTTCTGTCCCAACACTTAACCAACCATGTCCTGACATGCCCCCTGTCTGCACCACTTGGCTCACCCTCTTCATTCTTCTGTCCCAACACTTAACCAACCATGTCCTGACATGTCCCCTGTCTGCACCACTTGGCTTGGCTCACCCTCTTCATTCTTCTGTCCCAACACTTAACCAACCATGTCCTGACATGTCCCCTGTCTGCACCACTTGGCTTGGCTCACCCTCTTCATTCTTCTGTCCCAACACTTAACCAACCATGTCCTGACATGCCCCCTGTCTGCACCACTTGGCTTGGCTCACCCTCTTCATTCTTCTGTCCCAACACTTAACCAACCATGTCCTGACATGTCCCCTGTCTGCACCACTTGGCTCACCCTCTTCATTCTTCTGTCCCAACACTTAACCAACCATGTCCTGACATGTCCCCTGTCTGCACCACTTGGCTCACCCTCTTCATTCTTCTGTCCCAACACTTAACCAACCATGTCCTGACATGTCCCCTGTCTGCACCACTTGGCTCACCCTCTTCATTCTTCTGTCCCAACACTTAACCAACCATGTCCTGACATGCTACCTGCCATGACCATTCACTCCAATTATGCTGCATGGCACCCTACTGTCGTCTACTTCTGCAGAGCAGAGGGTGGTAGCTTAGTCTATATTTTATCCCCGAAGGAGGTTTTTACGGCAACTTTGATTTCTTCTTCTTCCTTTTACGATGTCCTCATTTGTCAGCATGTTTATGGCTGCCCACTTCACCCTTGTGCTCTGTTGTCCTCCTTCCCCACTTACTGATTCTCTTCCAAACGGAGTCTGAGATCTCTCCTTCACTTTGCTTTACTAGTCATTTGAAGCAGCCAGGGCTCTCTTTAATTAATCATTGATGTAATTACATAAAATATTACAGGTCAGTTTTCTGCCGTCGTCTCCCCCTTCAGTTGTCTGGGGCCTTTCAGTTCACCTCCAGTTGCCCTGTGTGTATAACACAACAGTCTCTCTCCGCAAGACAGCTGACAAATATCAACTGAAGAAACTCAAATTTGTAACATATATCTCTCTCATCCAAGAATTCACTGATCTTGTCAATAGGATTTGCCAAGACCACCAGTTTGGCTATTGGATAAGGGCTTTTGACATGGGCAGAAGGAAGGGGACTGACAGTTTCATGGTGTTGGACTATGTGTTCTCATTTATTCCCCATCCACTTCTAGCATAGTATTAGCCAAGCACAGTAAACACATCTCATTCAGTCCTGCTCCACTAGTCTCTTGACAACCAGCCTACATTCTGTCTCAATCTGCCTGTCTAAGCTCCAGGACTTTTCTATTCTGAAATAATTTCTCTACCTCTCTTCTTAACAGTCTTTTGTCTGAAATGATCAACTTTTTGGGGAAATATATTTGCTCTGCTAGCTATTGTGATGTGAAATGAACTGGCTCTTGTTCCTACATTTGTTTAAATCTCCCCCCCCACCCCCCTCTATCTCTCCCCCTCTCGTGCTCTCTCTCCCCCCCTCTCTCCCTGTCTCTCTCTCTCTCTCTGGTCTCCAGAGCCTATTTGGATGTAAAGGAGCTGAAAGAGATCCTGAATTTGGATGGCTCCACTCACCTGAACGTCTTCTTTGCCAACTCGTCTGATGAAGATCTGGCCGGTGTCGCCACTTGGCCGTGGGACAAAGAAGCCCTAACACATTTGGGTAAAGACAGACACACACACACACACACACTCCCCCTTCTCAACAGCCCCCCGTTGTTGATTAAGAGTAATTACAGTGTGAGCCCCGAACAGTCTCGCCATCTCTACCTCCGCACTGACAGTGAGGAAGGTGATAATGAAGCCATGTGGGTCGATGAATAATGCATTATCTCAATCCTACTCCAGCTTCCAGTACATTCTAGTGTGAATAGGTGTTTGTCTGTGTCTGCTCTCCATTCATAGGTGGTATTGTTTTGAACCCCTCCTTCTACGGCACATTTGGTCACACCCACACCATGATCCATGAGGTTGGCCACAGTCTCGGGCTGTACCACGTTTTCCGGGGGATCTCTGAGATTGAGTCGTGTAACGATGCGTGTCTGGAGACTGAGCCCTCGTTGGAGACAGGAGATCTGTGTGAAGACACTAACCCCACACCCAAGTACAAGTACTGCAGAGACCCTGAGCCTGGCAATGACACCTGTGAGCGTCGCCACTTCACACACACACCGTACAACAACTACATGAGCTATGCAGGTGAGATTGCTAACATACAGACACACAAACACGTGCACACTTTCTGACACACATAAACAGGCACAGACACATGCGTACACACTCAGATACATCATACAAACTTGTGCCGATGGTCCCATCACTTTAGAAATAAACACACATAACATAGGAATGTCCTACCATACAGTATGCTGACCCCGAGTGTCACATAAGGATGTAGGATCTTAATTTGAGCCAGTCTCCTTCCTACACCAGGAAAATAATCCTGCAGCAACAGAAAATAATGAATGGATATTTTTGAAGTGGTTGATGCATTTCTCATGAGGGAAAACAAAGTGTGAAATTTCTAAATGTAAATTACAAACTTGAGAAGCCTTTCTAAACCTCAAATACACTGCACGTTTTAAATGCCCTGCAATGCAGGAAAGTTATCCTGCAACAGGGTGATCAAATTAAGATCCTACATCTGTGTGTGTGCCTTAGCAGGTGTGGAATGTAGACATTGCATTGGAAAAACACCCTGGCTAAATTCAGGTAACTGACCTGTGGAGACTGTATGGATATTGCTTCCCTTAATAACATTGCTACAGACTGTACATCCGGGCCCTGTTTTTCTTCCTTCTGTACGTATACAGTATATGTACATTACTTCTCAGGCATTCCCTAACCATTCTCTATTGGCTAATTCAACCTATTAACCTGTATTCTGCTATAAAATATAATGAATTTGAAATCCTACTTAAATCGCATTAATACATAATCTACATCATATTGAACTGTTTCTGATCACCTCTTCCACATAGATGACGACTGTACAGACTCGTTCACCCCCAACCAAGTGGCCCGGATGCACTGCTACCTGGACCTGATCTACCAGACGTGGCAGCCCGCGTCCAAACCACCCCCTGTGCCCATGGCGCCCCAAGTGGTGGGGCAGGAGCACGACGCCATTACCCTGGAGTGGTTCCCGCCTATCTCCGGCCACTTCTACGACAGGTGAAATGAGCTGGACGAATGAGGCATGCAGCACAGTCAGGTTCTTTAGTATTTACTTCCACTCTGCAGAGTACTGGAGATATTTTGGACAAATGGGTTGACTGTCTGTTTTGATTGCATCAAAATTAGCACCTGTCTATTGGCCTGTATAAAATTGAGTACCAGTCCAATTAAACTGTGTCTTAGTGAGTGTGTTTTATAAACTGTATCTAAGTTGGTTGCTGTGCCTGTCTGTTGGTTTCCTAGAGAAGTGGGATCAGTGTGTGATAAATGCACAGAGGGTCGGGTCCTGCTGCAGTACGCATCCAACTCCTCGTCCCCCCGACCCTGCGCCCCCTCTGGACACTGGAGCCCCCGCGAGGCTGAAGGTGAGACAGCTCTCTCCTGGCTTATTTATTACCACACGACTGACTGACTGACTGACTGACTGACTGACTGACTGACTGACTGACTGACTGACTGACTGACTGACTGACTGACTGACTGACTGACTGACTGACTGACAAACTGACTCCTCACCTCTCTGTCTCACCGCTGATACATCTGTACCCTTCAAAGCTCAGTGCACTTCTCCTACTCACTTTACCCATTCATTTACTTTTACTCTGTTGGATTCTAACCACCCTACCCCAGACCATGCAGTACACACAGTAGCTACTGTAAACCACCCACCCTGCCTTGCAAGGCAGGACACACGCCTTCTCAATGTATCCCCACCTTGTCAATAACACACCTAAACTTCTTCCCTCCTCTTTCTCTTACGGATAGCATCTTCACCACATCAGGAACTCTCACTCTCACTAGGACAGTATGAGGCTGAATTTGGCTTCTGGGTCAACTCTCAAACATGCAAATAATTTGGTTGCTGAGTCAAGCCCCAAGCATGCAAATGATTCATCTGAGTCACGGCCCTTGACACGAGCTGAGGGATGCAGCGGGAGTCAAAGTTGAGCCAGTGTTCCCAACGGAATGGAGATTCCGTATCCCAGAAATACCAAACGTGGGCTCACAGCGACAGGCATGGTGGGAACTGGGAAGAGCTCTCCATGGATCATGTCCATGACATCATTTCTCCCATTTCATATCAGGGAAAGTGAGGACAGTGAAAGCTTAAATCAACAGAATTCCCGAAATAGGATGCGTTTTTCTTCCCCTCTCTCCTCCAGCTCTTGCAGAGGATTTTAGAACAACTGTAGAGGGACCAGCATTAAGGAGGTGGAATTTGGTATTTATAAATAGTCTGCACAGCTGTGCACCTCTGACCGCTAGCTGGCTCTGGCATCTGCAGTATTAAGCATTGTTCAGAGTGTGTTGGAGTGTGTTTCAATGTATGTATCAGTGTGTCAGTATATCCGCCATTATTATGCCATTCTGCGTCTAGAGGAAGTTTGATGGCTAAATACACAGCTGATAATATCTGTACATCAGTCTATTCAGTCTAGTCTATATATGGAGATGCAGAGGTATTACAACTCTGTCCAAGGTATTCTGATAAGAAATACATTGAAAAGGAATAGATTATCTCTACTGTGTTGGTATGTTGATAGAGATGCCAAGATGGTACAGTTTCCCAAGCTTCGAAGTTATTCCATTGTTATTCCGTGGTCTTTCAGGGTCAGAGCTGGAGTCTGTAGAATCCAGTGAGATCTGATCAATTTGGCAGCTGTCCGACAGCACATGGCTAATAATGAACCCAGTGACTCATTGGGCTAGGGATCAGACTGCCATTAGTGCTGTGTCTGTGTGCATGTGTATGTGTGTGTGTGTATGTGCGTGCGTGCTCACACTTGCGCACATGTCTATGTGTGTGTCTGTTTGCATGGTCCTTGCTCCACACAGGCTACAGTGTGTGTGTGAGAGGCAAGTCTGGGCTTGTCTGCGGCACTGCGTGTTAACCTCACTGTTTGGAAGTGCTCCCTGTTAGCAAGCAGCAGATTCCCACTCCCCTGTTTACACACCAATGCTAGTCCATCACAGGCTGCTAACAGCTGCATTATTGTGTGTGTGTGTGTGTTGTCTCTATGGCAGCTTATGACAGTCATGTAACCGCCACCCACAGACATCCCGACGATGCAAGCATGCAGAATGCCAATGCCATGAGTCTGTGTATGTGGGCATGTGTTAGCGTAGTGTGTATGTGTGTAGTTGAATGGGTGGCTGAGAGGGTAAATATGTATTTGTGTGTGTGTGTGTGTGTGTGTGTGTGTGTGTGTGTGTGTGTGTGTGTGTGTGTGTGTGTGTGTGTGTGTGTGTGTGTGTGTGTGTGTGTGTGTGTGTGTGTGTGTGTGTGTGTGTGTGTGTGTGTGTAATGGACAGTGGGCATGTTCAGGCATGTGTTTGTGTGTGTGAATAGGCGTGTACAGCCTTATGTGTGCGTTTGTGCGTTTGTGTCTGTAAAACGCCTGACACCTGTCAGTCCCATGGCTCGTGTTCCAACACTTCTGTAGCTAGGAAACCCTGGCGTGGTCAGAGAGAGAGTTGGAGCACCCCTCGTAAATCTTTACTGCTCTAGACCCAGGAGAAATATGGCTGGGGGAAGAGAAACCAGAGGATGAAAAAAGAGAGGGAAGAAACCATGTGGAAACCACCCAAGATAGTTAAGAGAATTACATGTGGTTTGTGACATTCATGAGGAGGATCCTGCAGCTGATTGGAACCAGGAGTGTGTGTGGATGGACGTGAAGGATCTGAGATGTGTGTATGCAAAGTCATGCGTGCACACGTGTGTGTGTATGTGTGTGTGTGTGTGTGTGTGTGTGTGTGTGTGTGTGTGTGTGTGTGTGTGTGTGTGTGTGTGTGTGTGTGTGTGTGTGTGTGTGTGTGTGTGTGTGTGTGTGTGAGTGGAGCGGGTTTATTCAATGAGGGCCTTGTAAATTGTCTGTGTGTGTGCACATACAGTATGTGCATTTTTCTGTGTGTACATTTATGTGTATATGTGCTCGCTACACCAAGCCGTGCATCACCAAGTGTTCCTGTCTGACTGGCCCAGATGTCGGGCCATGCTTTCATTAACAGCAGCCTCCTTTGTAGGCGGGGCAGTGTCAAGCCTCACTGCATTATGTGATGCTGTGTGTGTGTGTGTGGTGAGTGTGTGTGCTCGCTCTGTCTGTCTGGGAGAACAACACTCACTGGGCTCTACTCCATTGCTGTCAGGGCTGCACACTGCAGGGACTCAGGGCGACAGGGTTCAGACACAAAGTACCTGAAGAGAAAGAACAGCTTCCCCTGCTTTATCTCCACTAGCACTTCAATGATAGTCATGAGATAATGATTTGGTGATGGAGAAGGATTGGATAGAGACATGGATGCACGCAGAGACTTACAGAGACATCCACAGTCATGCATGTACTGTACGCTCACATACTCACAAACACACTTATTCTGGAGAATAACAATCCTGACGTGCCCTACCTCAGCATAAGGGATGCTCCCTTAAGGAAATACAAAATATTGGAAAAGACTCCCCTGCCGCATGCCCCTTTGCATTGACGGATGCCCTGTTCCATCTCCAAAACGGTCCAATCCCTCAGTAGTATCTTTTCAAATCCAACAATGGTTTTACTGCTGCAATGCTCCAAATGTTCCAAAAGCTACTCACTATTTCAGAATGTCTTAATGACATTGCTTGTTTCTCTTGTTTGGCTTCTTGGCAAAACTCTTAGCAATAATGAATCACAGTGTAACCTTGAACCCAGAACGTTCCAATTCAGCGTTCCGGTTCATTTCATTGTATAATGTCACAGGAATTCCCTCCGATATCCTATAAAAGAGTTGCACTATATAAAAGCATCTGCGCGCCAGGAGAAGGTTGTGTTTTCTTTTTCAACATTGGGATGTTGAGTGGTGGCCAGCGAGGTTGATCTGGAAAAGAAGGAGAGGTGTGGTGGATGTGTGCTGAAGAAAATATCTGCAAACTCCCCAGGCGAGGGAGAGGAGAGGAGAGGAGCCGGACTGTCAGTCACCACTCTTCCTTCAGGCCCTCTGCTTTCCCCATCACTCACCCTTCCCACCACGTTCTCCATCCCTCACCCCTGTCACCCACGCCAACCGTTTAGACTGCAGATATCATATGCAGAGAGATGGAATGAATGACTGACTGATGTTTATTGACCTTCTAGACTATGAGGAATCGCTTGATTGGTTTAATGTAACAATTGGAAAATATATGCTGTCATACAGCTATGAATGTGTTCACACAGATGACACAGTAAGGCTCTCAAGGGACAAAACACAAGTGAGCAAGACATATTTCCATTGTAGTTCCTCTCATGCCCTCTAGTTAGAGGTCATGGCATGAATTCAAGTAGTGAAAGTTACTTCCGTGCAAGTCAGTCATTCTGTTGTGTGTTTGACTCCATTCCATTAATTCTATTCCAGCCATTACAATGAGTCTGTCCTCCTATTGCTCCTCCCGCCAGCCTCCTCTGAGGACAATGGTTACTTCAGTGCAAGTCAGTCAGTCTGTTGTGTGTGTTATAGAGAGTGTGACGTATGATGGAGAGGTAGGCCCCATTCTTAGAAAGCAGAGTGCATGCCCGGACATATCCCTCTATGTTTATCTATCCGTATCCCAGTTCATTCCAGTCCCCTGTTTCCAGCGCTCCACAATTCCACACCGACTGATTCCCACATGATGCCGGAGGGCGAAACACTACACATTCAACCCTACTGCAATTAAGCTGGAATTCCTCCAAATGTCTCTTTCCTCCTTTCCTAGAACAAGCGATCTCCTAGACAGGTTAATACCCCCATGGGATTAGCAAATCAAGTGAGAAAGCAAGGCCTCCTATTCAAAGGCCAGGTTTGGATTGTCTGAACACCTTGAGGGCCTTTAAACAACCTGGGAGGCAAGGCTAGGTCAAATGCTTCAGAGCTGTTTTTATAACAGAGAGTAGATTTAACCCTAATGAAAAGGTGCTGTCTTGGTTGGATTTTAAGGATAAAATCTGTAATACTCAAAATTACTGTATTGGTAATTCTACAGTGTTTAAAAACAGACATGGGTCTTGCCAAGGTTGCATAAAATCTTTATGCATTTTTTTTTTAACTTACTCTATAGATGATCTTATGATGGATGACATCCCCATCCTGTCTCATGGTAAATCTGGAACCTCTGGTATCCGCAGTAGGAGTTCTAGAGCAGGAGGACAGCCCATCATAACAGCTGACATTACAAAATATTTTCAGTGGCTAAAACTCCTTTCCTCAAAAAGTCAATGAAAAACTAAACACAGAATGTGAGGGGCACATTATGAGAGAGAGAGAGAGAGGCTGGGTGCAAAACTCTGAGTATCTCAGTTCCTCAGTTTCTTTTCTGTCCTTTTTTTCAAAGTTACCTCTACTCTGGCCACACACACACTTACAATAATAAATGTGTTGAGATAATGTGGCCTGGAAACCGAATTCAGTGCTCACTTGATTAAACACTGGAATTTTGTGCGGTGCCCAGAATTGAGGTTAGCAAATGGGTTTGTCGGTTGCCAGTTTGGAAGTGCACAAAAGGAAAACAGGGAGAACACAGTGTCTTCCATAACGCTGGCCTTTCAAAGCGCTTGATGAATGTTGGTATACGTCACTCTGGATAATACGAGGTAGCTGTGGACTCCAAATATGGCTGGAGGAGTGCTGTTTGGTGTTGTAATGACTGCCACTGAAGTGAGAACCTTGTGCAGGGCCTCTCTCAAGAGGAACACAGGCAGCTCCCCTGCTTTACTGACAATGAACTCAGTCCCGTGTCTGTCGCATGTAGTCAATTGCTGAGAAAAGCCAACAACAGCTCATTCAGCCCTGATACTTCACCTGCAACAGCCATTTGTAGTCAGTCAGACCACTGTTCTATATACACATTATATATTTATTTTTTCGACATGCACCTGCAGCTCTTCCCTGCATACAAACGAATTCAAACAACCACACGTGGTCATGTTTGCAAATGCAATAACCAAACCTTTGTTTTCTATTGTATTTCATTTTCTCTGTGTTGGTTGTGTCTGAGTGTGTATTTACTTTATAGTTGTTTATATGTTATGTCTGATCTGCTGTACCTCTGTCCTTTTGACCCCCAGGACCTCCAGACGTGGAGCAGGCGTGTGAGCCCAGCGTGCGCACCTGGAGCCCCAACGCCGGCATCGAGCAGGGAGCCGTGGGACTGTCTGAGTGCCCACTGCAGGGCTGCATGCTCCAGCTAGAATTCCCCCACCCACTGGTGCCCGACTCCCTCACTGTATGGGTCACCTTCTTCAGCCCAGAGGAGACGGCCTTTCCCGCCATCCACAACATCCTGCTCCTGACCGTGAGTGGAAACAACCTTTCGTTGGGCCCTAGTAACGTGTTCTGTGATACGCCACTGACGCTGAAGCTGGACGTGGAGGAGGAGGTGTACGGTGTGCAGTTCTTCACCATGGAGCAGCACCTGGAGATTGATGCTACCCTGCTGGCGTCTAAGCCCAACTGCCTGCTGTGCCGCCACTGCAAGCCGCTCCGCCACCGACTGCTGCGCCAGCCACCATTCTCGCATGCCCCCCACGGTGTGGTGTTGAACGAACCTACCAGGCGATACACTGACAGGTGAGGGACCAGACTGGGGTAGTTAGCGGTTTACTGTCAGTTACATGCAGCTTTGAATGTCTTGACTGTGTGGGTTGTACAGTATTGGCCTAACGTAGCTTAATGATACACCAGGATTGCTGCGTTCTCTGCTTAATGGGTGAGAAATTGCAGAGTACGCATTATCTCTTCACACTGCAAATTAATCTGATCTTGAGCCCAATCTCCTCACTGACCCTGGGTCGGGGAAAAAAAATCATATTTTTGCACCAAGTTGTTATTGGTCAGGGGGTGAAGCAGAGCCAAAGTTAATATGCTGAGGCAAGCGCTGCAGCTGCAGGCTGGGCCCTGCCTGCCTGCCTGCCTGCCTGCCTGCCTGCCTGCCTGCCTGCCTGCCTGCCTGCCTGCCTGCCTGCCTGCCTGTGTCCAGAGGAGCAGCTGGTGTGGTCTTCTTGGCCCATACTCTGTCTACCCCAGCCAGGCACCAGAGATCTGGGCTGTGGGCTCCGTATATCTCCCCTCTGGGATGGGCCTCAGCCTACCTCCCCTCTCTCTGGCTCTCTGGCCAGTCCAGTCCTGGGCGGAGTGATACTTGCACCGGTAGAATTAAGTGTTTTTGACTATTTTGACGATCTCAGAAATGTTTCGCAGTTAAATATTATGTATTTTGGGGTCTGAAGAAATCTTTTAAAATCTCAAATTAGAAACCTCTGTGAAAATGTTTTCTATAAAGATAAATGTCATGATGTCTCAATGTGTTATTTTCAAACATCCTCAGGCGTGTTCGGTGGGCCACCACCAGTTTGATGGTTTCAAATCCACTGGCCAACACCCACTTCTCGAATCAAAGGTCATTCATTGCGAGCCACATTTTTGGGGGGACCTGCTGGGGAAAACAAATGTCTTGTTGATGGCATTATCTGTGCACGGTGGCAGAGTTTTGTGCTTTACTTTCATGGAATGTGCTGACTAGATAAAGGTAGCACTCTCCACGGCGTTGCCATGTGTTGTGCAATTTCACTATCATGCTGTCAGCATAGTTCACATAAGAAGGAAAGTGGATGATAAGACACGATAGGGTGAGTATGCCTGTTATGCAAGATAGAGAGGGTATGCCTGCGCGTAGCACATCAGAATAACACCTGGTAATGAAGCATTTATAATGGATTAGTAAATAATTTATTCATGTTTTAATCATTACTCCCTCATTTGTAAATATTAGTAAGCTAGTTATTCCCACATTCATTAACACATTTTCAAGTATGTCATTATGTTTCATAAGATCGTTCATAAGATGTTGAATATAGATCCTTATAAACCCTTTACTAATCATTAGTAAAGTATTTTTCCCAGTATCTAAAGTGAGGGCTATTTATACTTTATAAATACTTTTATGAATGTTTTGAATGCCCAGTGTCATTTCTCACGGAAATATGGACATGTCATTGGTAGACATTCCAGCAGTACCTGATGCTCCATCATCATGTCCTGCTCCATCATCATGTCCTGCTCCATCATCATGTCCTGCTCCATCATCATGTCCTGCTCCATCATCATGTCCTGCTCCATCATCATGTCCTGCTCATCCTAGGTCTCAAAATGGCCCCTGGAACATCAATGGTTAAACAACAAGCCCACAATACAGAGGATGTTTAAGAAAATATATTCAACATTTCATTCCGAAACAGTCACACTGTTGTAGTAGTGTGGTGTGTAACTTCATACACACTCTATGCTGAGCAAAGTAATGTTTTTCTTTCCGAAAATGCTTACATTACTGTTTATTGCTGTTGAACTTTTCTACCAAAACCAAAGTGTGGATTGCAGTCACTCCTTCGAGCAGTTCATAGACTGCTCATGAAGTAAGAAAACAAATATCTGAATACCTGATTTAGCTGAACTATCCTAATTACATTTAAAGAGTTACTCCCATTAAAAGACCAGTAAAAGTGCAGCCCCAAAAAATTGTATGTGGTTAAAATACTGAAGCACTGGAAGCATTTAAATACATATAACATTTCTATCTGCAAATACCTCTAAATGTCAATCACATATCAGTAGTAATTAAGATAAACATCCATTTGAGAAAAACTGTCTGGTCCTGCCAGCTGTTTGCGAGGTTGACAAAATTGGCAAAATTGGCATTTACAACTCTTCCTCACGTCCTTGCAACAGTTGTTTCACAACAGTTTTTGTGAAAACATGTTTCCTTAAACATCCTGTACTGTGTGCTTATTCTTTTACCATTGATATGCTCCAGGCTATTTTGAAACCTTAATAAATCCCCTTATGGTCTAAGGGTGCGGGATGGCTTTCTACTAAGCTAACATATGGAATTGTTTTAAGATGGTCATACCAAGGACCATTTAGATATTTGATTTTTGAAATTTTAGGACCCCTGTAGGTATCAAAAAAATATTAAACTAATGAAACATTGAATTTGGCCTTAGTGCTATTAGCCCCTAGAAACACATTGAATAACAGATTCATACATGGAACAAGAAATCAAAATGAGAATGTTGAGAAGTGTCTGTCCTTTACCTGAGAGATGTAAGAAAGGTCAGAAAAAAAATAATGTGGAATTATCTGTATACCGTTGACGTGTAAATGCCCCATTCCCTTCTGTGTAAATGCCCCATTCCCTTCCGTGTAAATGCCCCATTCCCTTCCGTGTAAATGCCCCATTCCCTGCTGTGTAAATGACCCATTCCCTTCCGTGTAAATGCCCCATTCCCTTCCGTGTAAATGCCCCATTCCCTTCCGTGTAAATGCCCCATTCCCTTCCGTGTAAATGCCCCATTCCCTTCCGTGTAAATGCCCCATTTCCTTCCGTGTAAATGCCCCATTCCCTTCCGTGTAAATGCCCCATTCCCTTCCGTGTAAATGCCCCATTCCCTTCCGTGTAAATGCCCCATTCCCTTCCGTGTAAATGCCCCATTCCCTTCCGTGTAAATGACCCATTCCCTTCCGTGTAAATGACCCATTCCCTTCCATTCATTTTTCATCCCGGTACCAGATTTCCTTCAGATGAGTCCTGTGACACTTGTGGGGGTCGTAAAGCAAAACGTCAAGAAAAGCAAAACGGAGAGCAAAACAGAGAACACTCATCTTTCCATAGAGTGCACATATTAGTTTGTAACCAGAACCATTCGGACGCTACGTTTTCGTGAAAAGACCTGGTCTGACAAACAGCGCTGTGGCTCTGCCACCTTCCACCGCGGATGCAAAAGGCCAACATTGGCGTATGCGGTGGTATGAGACGCAGCCCATGCAAAAAACAGACATTTCTAACTTGAACAGACAGATTTTATTATGTTAATTAGATGTCGGACATCGATTAACGCGGACATCGATTAAGGAGCGTCAGGTACTGCTGGAATGTCTATCGATATTTTGTGAGAAATAACACTGGCCATTCAAAAGAAAGTATAAATGGCCCTCGCTTTAGATTAGACCCCACAAAAATACTTTACTAATGATTAGTAAATGGTTTATAAGGACCTATATTAAACATCTTATCAGTGTGATATGTGTCAAGTGTGAATAACTAGCTTATTAACATTTACAAATGAGGGAGTAATGATTAATACATTATGAATAAACAATTTACTAATCCGTTATAAATGCTTCATGACAAGATGTTATTGGAATGTTTTTCCGCATGCACTGGGGGAACTTAGTGGTATTCTGGCCAAAGCAATTGCTCTTGGAGCTCTGAAGCTGGTAGAATGTCAGTTGTGAGTGTCTATTGGTGGTGCATTTTGGTCTATGGTCTTGGTGCATTTCAATGGTTTTGGTGGATTTCAATGGCCTTGGGTGGATCATCATGGTGATGGTCAGTGTTGGCTTACGCTTTTGTTGTGTAAGAGGAGTGTGACGTCATTCCCAGAGAGAAAGGTCCAGGTCAACCCACAGCAAAGGATTCCTCATCATAGGAGTCAATCTAACAAACATGCATGCATGCACACACGCACACACACACACACACACACACACACACACACACACACACACACACACACACACACACACACACACACACACACGCACACACGCACACACGCACACGCACACGCACACACACACACACACACACACAGAGATTAGATAGGGGTGGTTGGAGAACAGTTTGGGGGTCACCCAGATCTTTTGACATGTTTTGAAGTCGGCGGAAGTGTTGTGGTTGACCCATGGTTTTTCTGCTGGAGTGTTTTGATTGACCCATGGTTAGTTTGCTGGATCGTCATGGTTCACTGGCTCCCAAGGCCTGTTTCCATAGACAGAGGGCTGACCTCCCACACTCAGCCCACTGCCCTTCCCCTGAAATGGGGCACGGAAGGGGGAGTAGAGGCCTCCCTGGCTCCCTATTCAAGGTTGGATGTATGAGAGGGTGAGGGGTGGGAGGTCATGCTAGTGGGGGTGAGTTATGAAGGGGTGAGCAGGGGGTGGGATGGAGATGAGAGGGAGAGAGCTGGAATGTTGGACTGGTTGGGGGTAAACCATGGAGTGGTTAGGGGTGGGCTGAGAGGAGGGTTAGTGGGTGTGATGGGGGGACCCTAGCCTTCTGAGACCCCCTGGCCCATAGGCTAATCCTCTCCCTGACCTGGGTCCTCTGGGTCCTCTGGGTCCTCTGGCCTGTCAGGGTCTCAAAACCTATTCAGCTCTGACGTGACGGGACCCCCCAGCCCGGGAGGGAGAGGGCAGCTGCCCTCTATGCTACCTTTTTCACTGGGACCCCTTCCCCCCGTTCTGGCCTTCTCCTTCACACTTTTATCCCCTATGTTCTCCTATGCTCTTACCCCTGTGGCCCCATGGCCCTGCTCCTCTCCTGTCAAGTCCACTGTTGCTCTAGCCCTGAGAAGACAACCTCTTCACCTCTACTCAGAGAACTCTGTTGTTTTCTCAGCTCTGACTGCTTGACTTGTAGGTTTTCTGTTTTCTTTTCGCCAGCAATACGAGATTGGGGATGTAGAATACACTTCCTAGGTATTTGTGAGAAATGGCTGTGTGCTCCAACGGTAATTGTTTTAGATCGCCTCCATGTGCGGATTATTTTTGGGGAGGTTTTTGGTTTTGTTTGTCACATATGCGTGCAAACATTACAGACTTTTTCCCTCCGTGGTCTAAGCCCATTTTGTCAAGAGTATAATACTGGGTATGGTTTTAAAGACTTTGTCTACTGAAAATAAAACATTCCACACCTCCCCCCTCCACCTAGTGGTTGAACATTGGGCCAGTAACCGAAAGGTTGCTCGATCGAATCCCTGAGCTGACAAGGTAAAAATGTAAAATCTGTCGATCTGCCCCTGAGCAAGGCAGTTAAACCATTGTACCCTGGGAGACGTGGATGTCGATTATGCCCCCCCCCCCTGCACCTCTCTGATTCATAGGGGTTGGGTTAAATGCGGAAGACAGATTTCAGTTGAAGGCATTCAGTTGTACAACTGACTTGGTATCCCCCTCTCCTCTTCACCTCTCTTCCTCCTCTTCTCCTCATAACACATTCTCTCTGTCTCCATGGCCCCCTCCACTCCCACAAAGCCCCACTGTGCTCTGCGCTCCCTCCACCATCCTCTGCCTGCTCTCTGTCCATGAGGAGCAGCATTAGCACTGAGCCTTGCATAAGCTCTCTAATATGAACCATAATGGTGAGTGGCAGACAGAGGAAGTGGAGGAGGCAACAGTGGGTCCCGGGATGTCTGGACGTCCCCCCCACAGAACAATTTTTCAAAGAATTGCAACCGGACTTCCCAAGGATAAAATTGGGCCAGGTCCAAAAAGTGGATTTGGAGGGATAGTTAAGGTGGAATGTTCGGGAAAGGGTTAAGTTTCTCTGTGGGAAGCAGACAAACCCATTTTACTGTAAAGTGCTAAATTGAAGTTTAAGGTCCATGCCGGTAAGATTCGAATGGTTGTTATGATAAAGAGGTTCCCTGTAGGGTTCCCACAATGAAGCTCCACAGGTATCTGCAGCCTCAGACTTGGCTCAAATATATACCGTATGTCAAATACTTTAAGGAACATCTATAGGGGATTTAAGGTAAAATTACTTAGCACTTTTTGTTTGACATCAATGGTTTCCATTGTTATTACTATCATTACTTATACTGTCTTTGCTAATATTCCTACTTTGGCACTGTCCATATGTTAGGTTTACTCTCCACTGTCTGATTTGGCAGAATGAGTGCACCACTCAGCAGTGAGTCATTGACGCTAGGCTAGACTCCAGTGGAGTTCCTCGCTAAGTGACGTGTCAACATCTGAACCATAGGAGTGATGGAACTTCCCGTACGTGTCATCAATGTGAGACAAACTGTTGGTTGACGGGGGTGTCTACCGTGTAGCTTGGTATTGTGCTGTATTGAGGTAATGTCTTATTCCTTATAATATAGCGGGAAAATATATTGGATCTTGTGATTCATGCATAGATAGAAGAGGCACTGCCGCCAACTCCTTGTGACTCTGTCTGAGGCTGTGCTAATATGAACATTGTCATTTGACATTGTAGAGTTGCAGGACATTGAGTTAGGCTCGTTGTACCAAAGAAAACAGCATAATGATGTAAGTCTGAGAGGTTTTACTGTGTAGCACTTGAATTTGTTGAAGACTTAATAGGCAGGAAACCTCACATGTATGGCAGCTGTTACCATGACAAAAGGTATATTGCTTTATTTATTGTATTAAGGTTTAATCTAAGCATTTCTTCAACAATCTTAGATTTTTCTGGCCTCTCATCTAGTATCTTTATGGCACAAACACGCACACACACACACAAACACACTTCCGCATGCAATCAGGTGGTGATATCAAAACACCTTTGAAAGGCATATTACTGTGCATTGTGCCAGACTCTAAGTCTGTGGTGAGATAAGGTCTCTATTCTCACAAGGGCCTTAGGGAAGAATGTCTGGATGAACTGCAATGGAAACCGCCATGACGAAATCTTATCACGCGACAACTTGTTGGCAGTAGAGCTAAAGACTTGCATGGAGAATAGTGGCATGGAGAATAGTGGCATGGAGAATAGTGGCATGGAGAACAGTAACATGGAGAATAGTAACATGGAGAATAGTGGCATGGAGAATAGTGGCATGGAGAACAGTAACATGGAGAATAGTGGCATGGAGAATAGTGGCATGGAGAACAGTAACATGGAGAATAGTGGCATGGAGAATAGTGGCATGGAGAACATTAACATGGAGAATAGTGGCATGGAGAACAGTAACATGGAGAATAGTGGCATGGAGAATAGTGGCATGGAGAACAGTAACATGGAGAATAGTGGCATGGGGAACAATAACATGGAGAATCAATAGAAGACAAAACAAGGAACAAACCAAAAAAGACAGGCTTTTGAAAAATTTACTATTTTTCATAAAATTGTACAGTTATCTTAGCTAGCTGAATTGCTAGCAGAATTGTTTACTTGTTGCTAAGCAGTTGCTAGGGACTCTCCTGGAAGAAGCTAGCTAGCTTACAAAGAATAACAACAAAAAATATCTAGTTAACAGAAGAAAGGAAGACAAAATAAGGACAAAAGAAGGACAGAAGAAAAAGGAAAAGAAAGAGGACAACAAAGTGAAACAGTCAGCACTTCTATTGCAACTTCGTATTTCGTCGTCCTAACGTAGTCTACACTGCTATCTGCAACCTATCTCCTGATTCTGCCTCCTCAACCCTCCTCTCCTCCCTTTCTGCATCCTTTGACTCTCTATGTCCCCTATCTTCCAGGCCGGCTCGGTCCTCCCCTCCCGCTCCGTGGCTTGACGACTCATTGCGAGCTCACAGAACAGGGCTCCGGGCAGCCGAGCGGAAATGGAGGAAAACTCGCCTCCCTGCGGACCTGGCATCCTTTCACTCCCTCCTCTCTACATTTTCCTCCTCTGTCTCTGCTGCTAAAGCCACTTTCTACCACTCTAAATTCCAAGCATCTGCCTCTAACCCTAGGAAGCTCTTTGCCACCTTCTCCTCCCTCCTGAATCCCCCCCCCTCCTCCCTCTCTGCAGATGACTTCGTCAACCATTTTGAAAAGAAGGTCGACGACATCCGATCCTCGTTTGCTAAGTCAAACGACACCGCTGGTTCTGCTCACACTGCCCTACCCTGTGCTCTGACCTCTTTCTCCCCTCTCTCTCCAGATGAAATCTTGCGTCTTGTGACGGCCGGCCGCCCAACAACCTGCCCGCTCGACCCTATCCCCTCCTCTCTTCTCCAGACCATTTCCGGAGACCTTCTCCCTTACCTCACCTCGCTCATCAACTTATCCCTGACCGCTGGCTACGTCCCTTCCGTCTTCAAGAGAGCGAGAGTTGCACCCCTTCTGAAAAAACCTACACTCGATCCCTCCGATGTTAACAACTACAGACCAGTATCCCTTCTTTCTTTTCTCTCCAAAACTCTTGAACGTGCCGTCCTTGGTCAGCTCTCCCGCTATCTCTCCCAGAATGACCTTCTTGATCCAAATCAGTCAGGTTTCAAGACTAGTCATTCAACTGAGACTGCTCTTCTCTGTATCACGGAGGCGCTCCGCACCGCTAAAGCTAACTCTCTCTCCTCTGCTCTCATCCTTCTAGACCTATCGGCTGCCTTCGATACTGTGAACCATCAGATCCTCCTCTCCACCCTCTCTGAGTTGGGCATCTCCGGCGCGGCCCACGCTTGGATTGCGTCCTACCTGACAGGTCGCTCCTACCAGGTGGCGTGGCGAGAATCTGTCTCCTCACCACGCGCTCTCACCACTGGTGTCCCCCAGGGCTCTGTTCTAGGCCCTCTCCTATTCTCGCTATACACCAAGTCACTTGGCTCTGTCATAACCTCACATGGTCTCTCCTATCATTGCTATGCAGACGACACACAATTAATCTTCTCCTTTCCCCCTTCTGATGACCAGGTGGTGAATCGCATCTCTGCATGTCTGGCAGACATATCAGTGTGGATGACGGATCACCACCTCAAGCTGAACTTCGGCAAGACGGAGCTGCTCTTCCTCCCGGGGAAGGACTGCCCGTTCCATGATCTCGCCATCACGGTTGACAACTCCATTGTGTCCTCCTCCCAGAGCGCTAAGAACCTTGGCGTGATCCTGGACAACACCCTGTCGTTCTCAACTAACATCAAGGCGGTGGCCCGTTCCTGTAGGTTCATGCTCTACAACATCCGCAGAGTACGACCCTGCCTCACACAGGAAGCGGCGCAGGTCCTAATGTGGTCCTTCTGTAGCTCAGTTGGTAGAGCATGGCGCTTGTAACGCCAGGGTTGTGGGTTCGATCCCCAGGACCACCCATACGTAGAATGTATGCACACATGACTGTAAGTCGCTTTGGATAAAAGCGTCTGCTAAATGGCATATATTATATTATATTATTATAATCCAGGCACTTGTCATCTCCCGTCTGGATTATTGCAACTCGCTGTTGGCTGGGCTCCCTGCCTGTGCCATTAAACCCCTACAACTCATCCAGAACGCCGCAGCCCGTCTAGTGTTCAACCTTCCCAAGTTCTCTCACGTCACCCCGCTCCTCCGCTCTCTCCACTGGCTTCCAGTTGAAGCTCGCATCCGCTACAAGACCATGGTGCTTGCCTACGGAGCTGTGAGGGGAACGGCACCTCAGTACCTTCAGGCTCTGATCAGGCCCTACACCCAAATAAGGGCACTGCGTTCATCCACCTCTGGCCTGCTCGCCTCCCTACCACTGAGGAAGTACAGTTCCCGCTCAGCCCAGTCAAAACTGTTCGCTGCTCTGGCTCCCCAATGGTGGAACAAACTCCCTCACGACGCCAGGACAGCGGAGTCAATCACCACCTTCCAGAGACACCTGAAACCCCACCTCTTTAAGGAATACTTAGGATTGGATAAAGTAATCCTTCTCACCCCCCCCCTTAAAATATTTAGATGCACTATTGTAAAGTGGCTGTTCCACTGGATGTCATAAGGTGAATGCACCAATTTGTAAGTCGCTTTGGATAAGAGCGTCTGCTAAATGACTTAAATGTAAATGTAATGTAAATGAGAATAGTGGTATGGAGAACAGTAACATGGAGAATAGTGGCATGGAGAACAGTAACATGGAGAACAGTAACATGGAGAATAGTGGCATGGAGAATAGTAACATGGAGAATAGTAACATGGAGAATAGTGGCATGGAGAATAGTGGCATGGAGAACAGTAACATGGAGAATAGTGGCATGGAGAATAGTGGCATGGACAATAGTAACATGGAGAATAGTGGCATGGATAATAGTAATATGGAGAATAGTGGCATGGAGAATAGTAACATGGAGAATAGTGGCATGGAGAATAGTAACATGGAGAATAGTGGCATGGATAATAGTAATATGGAGAATAGTGGCATGGAGAATAGTAACATGGAGAATAGTGGCATGGAGAATAGTAACATGGAGAATAGTGGCATGGAGAACAGTGGCATGGAGAATAGTGGCATGGAGAATAGTGGCATGGAGAATAGTAACATGGAGAATAGTGGCATGGAGCATAGTAACATGGAGAATAGTGGCATGGAGAATAGTGGCATGGAGAATAGAAACATGGAGAATAGTAACATGGAGAATAGTGGCATGGAGAATAGTAACATGGAGAATAGTGGCATGGAGAATAGTGGCATGGAGAACAGTAACATGGAGAATAGTAACATGGAGAATAGTGGCATGGAGAACAGTAACATGGAGAATAGTGGCATGGAGAACAGTAACATGGAGAATAGTGGCATGGAGAATAGTAACATGGAGAATAGTAACATGGAGAATAGTGGCATGGAGAACAGTGGCATGGAGAATAGTGGCATGGAGAATAGTGGCATGGAGAATAGTAACATGGAGAATAGTGGCATGGAGAATAGTAACATGGAGAATAGTGACATGGAGAATAGTGGCATGGAGAATAGTAACATGGAGAATAGTAACATGGAGAATAGTGGCATGGAGAATAGTGGCATGGAGAACAGTAACATGGAGAATAGTGGCATGGAGAACAGTAACATGGAGAATAGTGGCATGGAGAATAGTGGCATGCAGAATAGTGGCATGGAGAATAGTAACATGGAGAATAGTGGCATGGAGAACAGTAACATGGAGAATAGTGGCATGGAGAATAGTGGCATGGAGAACAGTAACATGGAAAACAGTAACATGGAGAATAGTGGCATGGAGAATAGTGGCATGGAGAACAGTAACATGGAGAATAGTGGCATGGAGAATAGTAACATGGAGAATAGTGGCATGGAGAATAGTGGCATGGAGAATAGTGGCATGGAGAACAGTAACATGGAGAATAGTGGCATGGAGAATAGTGGCATGGAGAACAGTAACATGGAGAATAGTGGCATGGAGAATAGTGGCATGGAGAATAGTGGCATGGAGAACAGTAACATGGAGAACAGTAACATGGAGAATAGTAACATGGAGAATAGTAACATGGAGAATAGTGGCATGGAGAATAGTGGCATGGAGAACAGTAACATGGAGAATAGTGGCAAAGAGAACAGTAACATGGAGAATAGTGGCATGGAGAACAGTGGCATGGAGAACAGTGGCATGGAGAATAGTAACATGGAGAATAGTGGCATGGAGAATAGTAATATGGAGAATTGTGGCATGGAGAATAGTGGCATGGAGAATAGTAACATGGAGAATAGTGGCATGGAGAATAGTGGCATGGAGAACAGGAACTAGGCTTATATTGTCCCAAGAATACACATCGAATGTTTACCAACACTGGAGCTCAGTGGATGACTACAGGCTGAAATTAATCAGATGTGTTGTGTCACAACAACCATTTGTGTTCATCTCTATTTGCAACGATGGTATATAATTAATCACAATACTTTTTTAGAAACAAAGATATACATTGTTCTGATTACCTCTAAACAAAATATAAAGGCCCCAATCTGTTGAAGTCTTGGTCCCGCAAGGTGGTTTAGTGAGCTCACAAAAGCTATTTTCAAGCCCCAGGTCTGTCTGGATGGATCCGTGGTCCAGAATAGTCTCTGTGTGACCGAGTATCAGCCCAAAGTAGAGGGGCTCCCAGGGCCATAAACCACATATCTATCACCTGAATGTGTGTATACACATACACACAAATGCCTGAACCACTTCCCATCAAGATATCAGTGCTCCAGATTGCCTTGAGTGATGTCAGAGTTTCCCCTTTCAACCTCTCTCCCCACTGTGTCATGACAAAGGTGCTGTTCTTATGTAGGTCCCCCCGGAGTATATTTCACATGCAAGTTATTGTCCCTGGTGGTCCCTGGTGGCCCCAGTGTCTGTTCAGCCTCTCTTGACACTATTTGAAAAGTATGTTTTATTTTCCCTTTACCTCCTTTTTTCCATTATCTACTGCATCCCAAAGTTTTTTTTCTCTCCGTCCTCTTCCTCCTCTTCCTCCTCCTCTTTCTTTTCCCTCCAAGACTGAGGAGCATTTGGAGATGGGAGGCTGAGAGTGGTGGCTGATCTTGGCAGAGGACATGAAGGAAGCCTGATGTGACCTGTTGCTCTGATATGAGACGCATAGTAAAAATCACCAGAGGTCTGCGACGTGGCTCTCCGAGCATCGAGAATAAGCCGTCTGCCTTTCTGTCTCGCTCTGTCATTCTCTCTCTCTCCCTCTCTTTTGCTCTGTCGTTCTCATCTTTTGTTTCCCAGCCAACCTTCCCGCCGTTCCAGCCGCTTGCCTCCTCCCGCATGGGGTCACGTACATCCGTCAGGCCCGAGCGAGGAATCACAGTGTGTGTATGTTTCTTGCCCTTGTCCCGTCCCGGGCCTGGCTTAGCCTATCACCCCCGGTGTTCTTTTTGTGACAGATTTGGAGGAAGGGGAGAGAGAGGGCCATGGTGCTTGTTGGCGGCGTCACTCATTCTGTCGCTCCCTCTGCTCGCTCATGTGTCCTCCAGGCTCATGTCTCCCACAGCTTTCCTTTTCCAGAGGCTTGAATAATTCAATTAAGACTAAAGGATATTTGAGAATGACCCCGGAGTTGCCTCGAAGCGGGCCAAGGCTGCGGAACACTGTGTAAAACAGAGCGGTAGGTCAGGTCAAACATCCCCTTTGATTGTTGATAATAATCCAGTCAAAACCCAGACCCTCAATCTCCTACACAGCACCGAAGAACATTTGTAGGCCATACCTGCCTTTGTGTGTGTGTGTGTGTGTGTGTGAGTGGGTGGGTGTGTTTCCATTCTATCTGGGGCAGGAAAGCCAATTGGAACCCCATGTTCTCTCTCCTGCTGTGGGGGAGTAGGAGAGTGACCGGGGCTTTGGGAAGAGAAGGCATGGAACACATTTCATACTGAAAACCACCACGGTAAAAAAGGCTTTCCTGCAGTAAATCTTTTGACACATTTCGAAGACACGGGCTGTGTGTTCGGTCGGTGTGCTCTGTGCTGTGCATATGTGCGTGCAAGAGTGCATGTGTGTATATCTGCGTCTGAGTGTGTATCTTTGTCTGCATTGCGCCTCTGTCTATGTGACTGTGTGTGCGTCTGTCTGCGCCTGTGCCTGCAATGAGCCTCCATCTGTGTGCGTGTCCGTGTGCATGTGTCTGCTTCCCTTCAAGTGTGTGTTTTATTGGATGTGAGCAACCCCATTCCCAGCAGTGTCCCGGTCAGAACAGAGCTAAATCCATGCATATAAAGGCAGCCCGGACCATTCATGTTCAGGGCTCATTTGAATGATTTGTTTTGCCACTTAATAAACGTGACTGCTTCCCTGGCCGTTAGTGCCGACACCTCCTAAGTCTGCCGATGGCGGCTGGAAGAGAAGGGGCGAGGAAGGGGAAGGCTCTGGCCTCGTGTGAACCCATCTGCGAGTGTGATGGATGCCACAGCCACTGCAGCGGCTCTGGAACACAGGGCCGCTACAGTGTGTGTGTGTGTGTGTGTGTGTGTGTGTGTGTGTGTGTGTGTGTGTGTGTGTGTGTGTGTGTGTGTGTGTGTGTGTGTGTGTGTGTGTGTGTGTGTGTGTGTGTGTGTGTGTGTGTGTGTGTTGTTTTGTTGTCGGGGAGTTGCCCGCAATCAACAGGCAAGGGCTTATGTTTCCCAGAGGGGGATAGACGTAAATGCTAATAATGAGGGAATTGTGTGTGTTTTTGTTTAACTATCCTTGTGGATACCAGAAGTCCTCACAAGGATAGTAAAACAAGGAACCATTTTTGGTCCACATGAGGAAAAATATAATTTTAGGGTTAGCGGTTAGGGTTACAATTAGGATTAGGGTTTAGGGGTTAGGTATAGTTTTAGGTTTGGGGTTAAGGTTAGGCTTAGGGTTCAGGTTAGCATTCATTTTAGGGTTAGGATTTTGGATGGGAATCAATTCTTTGGTCCCACAAGGATAGCAATACAAACTGTGTGTGTGTGTGCAAACGCGCCCATGTGCGTGTTCTTTAAATATCTGGCACGGTATGGAGTAGGTTGTAATACTGTGTTTTTCTGTTAGTGAGTGATCGAGAGCACGTGTGTGCATGCATGTGTGTTTTTGTGAGTATGTATGCTTTTGTGTTTGTGTGAGCATGTGTGTGTGTGCGTGTGTGTGTGTGTGTGTGTGTGTGTGTGTGTGTGTGTGTGTGTGTGTGTGTGTGTGTGTGTGTGTGTGTGTGTGTGTGTGTGTGTGTGTGTGTGTGTGTGTGTGTGTGTGTGTGTGTGTGTGTGTGTGTGTGAGCTCAGAGGTGTGAGTAATACCAAAGAAATTCAGAAATGAATTGGACTTGATGGTCTATGTGGTTCTATTAACTGGCATTCTATAACATCTTCCCTGTTATTCTGTCTCCAGGAAATTCCTCTCCAAACATGAACCAGCAACTCTCATGATGATAACTGACCATTAAATAAAACACAATCAAAACCAAGGCCAACCACATGCATACAGTATATCTCCTGATTCCCTTGACACATTCACTGAAGGGTGTCCAATCAAAAACTCATCTTTTGACCAATGGGTAAAATGATATGTTAGTTGTGTAGATAATCATCTAAGAAAAGCAATGGTTCAAACCGCATGTCTCATAATCCGTTGAAAAACCAGTTGGAGTGTCTACCCTTGTAGGATGGCCAGGATTAGGGTGACTAAATCAACGGAGGCCAGAGAAATATAGTTGTCAAAAATCTGGAAAATAGCAAGGCGTCAGCTAGGCTGGAAGCTGTGTGAGAATTAAGGCTTACTGTTGAACTTGTCATCTTTCTTCTCAAATCCGGAAGACATAAAACTATATAGAGGCAAGATGGATATCGATTTTGAGACATGATATTTTCATATTTTACTATACCCTATTCACCCTATTCACCCTATTCACCCTATTCACCCTATTCACCCTATTCACCCTATTCACCCTATTCATATTAATGCCAAGTTCCTGTTATTTTTTGATGAATTCTCACAAAAACAAACTTTTCTCTGAATAGTCAATGGAGCACCGAGCGTACAGCAAGCTTTATATTTTCAAAACCTTGTGTCATGCTAATTTTGCTATTTGCAACCCTTGGAAACAACTTGGACGACGACGACCACAAAACGAGAAAGTTTCAGCAAGAAAGCTGCACCGCTTTGTCAACAGAGCCCGGTGCTATTATGGAGTGCATTATGTTACGAAATCAGACTTTTTGGATACCATGTTAATGATACGTTAGAGAAAGACCCCACTGAACAATTCAGAACATGAGAATCATATTTGTCTTGGTAAAATGTATTTTATAACATGAGGAAGTGAAATGCCATCACCACTGGGCAGAGTGGGTGGACACCCTGTTTATTGTGTCGTAGGCTACAGTGTTGAGATATCATGCTGGCTCGGACCGCAGAGAGCACACTGATGCGGAGCTATGCAGCTGGATGTTTTTTTAACTCCCATCTTGTTTTTGGCCTGCGCGGGCCATATTGTATTACACCCAATGAAAGCGGTGCTGAAGCCCCTCGCCAGATGTTTATTTGTGTCCAAGTGTCATCGGAGTGGGGCGGAAGGAGAGGTGTACAGCTGAGTATACTGTGGCCCGTGGCTGTTCCCTCACCTCTATACCTAAACAGACACAGATGCACAAAAGGCATACATGTGTGAGTGTCACACACACACACACACACACACACACACACACACACACACACACACACACACACACACACACACACACACACACACACACACACACACACACACACACACACACACACACACACACACACACACACACACACACACACACACACACACACACACACACACACATAAACAGACCCACACACATTCTGCGGTCACAGCGACCAGCACGCCTTGACTTTTTGTTCGAATGTGAACTCACTTTGTCTGTCTTTGTGGAGCGGCTCCATAGATATATCACTTACAGAACAACATAGTAGGAGGGGGAAAGGCAGGAACCCATACAGCCTGTAGGGACAGAGGTGCGTGAATACTGTGCCATTTTCCTGAATATCCTGCAATAGAAACCTACTATAACAGTCATACATACCCACCCTCACCCTGCTCATTAATCAATCAAATTGATTTATAAAGCGCTTTTAACATCAGTCGATGTCACAAAGTGCTGTACAGTAACCCAGCCTAAAACCCCAACAGCAAGTAATGCAGATGTGGAAGCACGGTGGCTAGGAAAACCTCCCTAGAAAGGCCAGAACCTTGGAAGAAACCTAGAGAGGAACAAGGCTCTTCTGGCTGTGCCTGGTGGAGATTATAACAGAACATGGCCAAGATGTTCAAACATTCATAGATGACCAGCAGGGTCAGATAATAATAATCACAGTGGTTTTAGAGGGTGCAACAGGACAGCACCTCAGGAGTAAATGTCAGTTGGCTTTTCATAGCCGATCATTCAGAGTTAGAGACAGCAGGTGCAGTAGCGAGAGAGTCCAAAACAGCAGGTCCGGGACAAGGTAGCATGTTCAGTGAACAGGTCAGGGTTGCATAGCCGCAGGCAGAACAGTTGAAACTGGAGCAGCAGCATGACCAGGTGGACTGGGGACAGCAAGGAGTCATCAGGACAGGTAGTCCTTGTGCATGGTGCTAGGGCTCAGGTCCTCCAAGAGAAGAGAGCGAGAAAGAGAGAGAGAATTAGTGGGAGCATAATTAAATTCACACAAGACACCAGATGAGACAGATATATATAACAGATATAACAGACTGACCCTAGCCCCCCAACACATAAACTATTGCAGCATAAATACTGGACGCTGAGTCAGGAGCGGGTGGGAGACACTGTGGCCCTGTCCGACAATACCCCCGGACAGGGTCAAACAGGCAAGATATAACCCCACCCACTTTGCCAAAGCACAGCCCCCACACCACTAGAGGGATATATTCAACCACCAACCTAGTACCTTGAGACAAGGCTGAGTATAGCCCAAGAAGGTCTCACCCACGGCACAAACCAGAGGGGGGCTCCAACCCGGACAGAAAGATCACATCAGTGACTCAACCTACTCAAGTGACGCATGGAAGAGCACCAGTAAACCAGTGACTTAGTCCCCGTAATAGGGTTAGAGGCAGAGAATCCCAGTGGATAGAGGGGAACCGACCAAGCAGAGACTGCAAGGGCGGTTCGTTGCCCCAGTGCCTCTCCGTTCACCTTCACACCCCTGGGCCAGACTACACTCAATCATAGGACCTACTGAAGAGATGAGTTTTCAATAAAGACTTAAAGGTCGAGACCAAATCCTAAGGACAGTAAGGAGGCCTGCATCTTGTGACCGCTGCGTATGTGTAGGTATGTACGGCAGGACCAAATCGGAAAGATAGGTAGGAGCAAGCCCATGTAATGCCTTGTAGGTTAGCAGTAAAACCTTGAAATCAGCCCTAGCCTTAACAGGAAGCCAGTATAGAGAGCCTATAACTGGAGTAAAATGATCAAATTTTTTGGTTCTAGTGAAGATTCTAGCAGCTGTGTTTAGTACTAACTGGAGTTTATTTAGTGCTTTATCCGTGTAGCCAGAAAGTAGAGCATTGCAGCAGTCTAATCTAGAAGTGACAAGAGCATGGATGAACTTATCTACATCATTATTGGGCAGAAAGTTTCTGATTTTTGCAATGTTATGAAGATGGAAAAAATCTGTCCTTGAAACAGTCTTGATATGTTCGTCAAAAGAGAGATCAGGGTCCAAAGTAACGCAGAGGTCCTTCATAGTTTTATTTGAGATGACTGTACAACCATCAAGATTAATTGTCAGATCCAACAGAAGACCTCTTTGTTTCTTGGGACCTAGAACAAGCATCTCTGTTTTGTCCGAGTTTAAAAGTAGAACGTTTGCAGCCATCCACTTCCTTATGTCTGAAACACAGGCTTCCACAGAGGGCGAATTTGGGGCTTCACCATGTTTCATCGAAATGTACAGCTGTGTATTGTCAGCATAGCAGTAAAAGTTAACATTATGTTTCCGAATGACATCACCAAGAGATAAAATATATAGTAAAAACAATAGTGGATCTAAAACTGAACCTTGAGGAACACCGAAATGTACAGTTGATTTGTCAGAAGACAAACCATCCACAGAGACAAACTGATATCTTTCCGACAGATAAGATCTAAACCAGGCCAGAACTTGTCCGTGTAGACCAATTTGGGTTTTAAATCTCTCCAAAAGAATGTGATGATCGATGGTATCAAAAGCAGCCCTAAGGTCTAGGAGCACGAGGACAGATGCAGAGCCTTGGTCTGATGCCATTAAAATATAATTTACCACCTTCACGAGTGCAGTCTCAGTGCATTGATCGTGCAGAGCCTTTATGGACCTCTCTTTGTAGGTTACTGGAATTTGTTCTTATAGGACTGAACTCAAACTGATGCGTAAAACACAAATTTTGTCAATGGGACGTTTGTGGAAAATCAAGTTCCACACACAGATCTTAAGTTAGGATTCATCCTTAAATGCTCTTGGTATTTCTAGGGCCAATAGTCTTGGCCACTCTATCACCACTCTAGGTCAGTGGGCTGAAGGTCTATTCTCTGTGTATGTTTGTAGAGATGTGGTGTCAGCTAAAGGCTTATTCTCTGTGTGTGTTTGTAGAGATGTGGTGTCAGCTAAAGGCTTATTCTCTGTGTGTGTTTGTAGAGATGTGGTGCCAGCTTAAGGCTTATTCTCTGTGTGTGTTTGTAGAGATGTGGTGTCAGCTAAAGGCTTATTCTGTGTGTCTTTGTAGAGATGTGGTGTCAGCTAAAGGCTTATTCTCTGTGTGTGTTTGTAGAAATGTGGTGCCAGCTAAAGGCTTATTCTGTGTGTGTTTGTAGAGATGTGGTGTCAGCTAAAGGCTTATTCTCTGTGTGTGTTTGTTATCGATGTGGTGCCAGCTAAAGGCTTATTCTCTGTGTGTTTGTAGAGATGTGGTGTCAGCTAAAGGCTTATTCTCTGTGTGTGTTTCTAGAGATGTGTTGTCAGCTAAAGGCTTATTCTCTCTGTGTGTTTGTTATCGATGTGGTGCCAGCTAAAGGCTTATTCTCTGTGTGTTTGTAGAGATGTGGTGTCAGCTAAAGGCTTATTCTCTGTGTGTGTTTGTAGAGATGTGGTGTCAGCTTAAGGCTTATTCTCTGTGTGTGTTTGTTATCGACGTGGTGCCAGCTAAAGGCTTATTTTCTGTGTGTTTTTAGAGATGTGGTGTCAGCTCAAGGCTTATTCACTGTGTGTGTTTGTTATCGATGTGGTGCCAGCTAAAGGCTTATTCTCTGTGTGTTTGTAGAGATGTGGTGTCAGCTAAAGGCTTATTCTCTGTGTGTGTTTGTAGAGATGTGGTGTCAGCTAAAGGCTTATTCTCTGTGTGTGTTTGTAGAGATGTGGTGTCAGCTAAAGGCTTATTCTCTGTGTGTGTTTGTAGAGATGTGGTGTCAGCTAAAGGCTTATTCTCTGTGTGTGTTTGTTATCGATGTGGTGCCAGCTAAAGGTTTATTCTCTGTTTGTGTTTGTAGAGATGTGGTGCCAGCTAAAGGTTTATTCTCTGTGTGTGTTTGTAGAGATGTGGTGCCAGCTAAAGGTTCATTCTCTGTGTGTGTTTGTAGAGATGTGGTGCCAGCTAAAGGTTTATTCTCTGTGTGTGTTTGTAGAGATGTGGTGCCAGCTAAAGGCTTATTCTCTGTGTGTGTTTGTAGAGATGTGGTGTCAGCTAAAGGCTTATTCTCTGTGTGTGTTTGTTATCGATGTGGTGCCAGCTAAAGGTTTATTCTCTGTTTGTGTTTGTAGAGATGTGGTGCCAGCTAAAGGTTTATTCTCTGTGTGTGTTTGTAGAGATGTGGTGCCAGCTAAAGGTTCATTCTCTGTGTGTGTTTGTAGAGATGTGGTGCCAGCTAAAGGTTTATTCTCTGTGTGTGTTTGTAGAGATGTGGTGCCAGCTAAAGGTTCATTCTCTGTGTGTGTTTGTAGAGATGTGGTGCCAGCTAAAGGTTTATTCTCTGTGTGTGTTTGTAGAGATGTGGTGTCAGCGAAAGAGTTATTCTCTGTGTGTTTGTAGAGATGTGGTGTCAGCTAAAGGCTTATTCACTGTGTGTGTTTGTTATCGATGTGGTGCCAGCTAAAGGCTTATTCTCTGTGTGTTTGTAGAGATGTGGTGTCAGCTAAAGGCTTATTCTCTGTGTGTGTTTGTAGAGATGTGGTGTCAGCTTAAGGCTTATTCTCTGTGTGTGTTTGTTATCGACGTGGTGCCAGCTAAAGGCTTATTCTCTGTGTGTGTTTGTAGAGATGTGGTGTCAGCTAAAGGCTTATTCTCTGTGTGTGTTTGTAGAGATGTGGTGTCAGCTAAATGCTTATTCTCTGTGTGTGTTTGTAAAGATGTGGTGCCAGCTAAAGGTTTATTCTCTGTGTGTGTTTGTAGAGATGTGGTGTCAGCGAAAGAGTTATTCTCTGTGTGTTTGTAGAGATGTGGTGTCAGCTAAAGGTTTATTCTCTGTGTGTGTTTGTAGAGATGTGGTGTCAGCTAAAGTCTTATTCTCTGTGTGTGCTTGTAGAGATGTGGTGTCAGCTAAAGGTTTATTCTCTGTGTGTGTTTGTAGAGATGTGGTGCCAGCTAAAGGCTTATTCTCTGTGTGTGTTTGTAGAGATGTGGTGCCAGCTAAATGTTTACTCTCTGTGTGTGTTTGTAGAGATGTGGTGCCAGCTAAAGGTTGCTCCCCTGTATGTGTGTGTGTGTGTGTGTGTGTGTGTGTGTGTGTGTGTGTGTGTGTGTGTGTGTGTGTGTGTGTGTGTGTGTGTGTGTGTGTGTGTGTGTGTGTGTGTGTGTGTGTGTGTGTGTGTGTGTGTGTGTGTGTGTGTGCGCTTGGATGTGTTTCCGTTTTATCTGGGGCAGGACAGCTAAAGTTTTCATCTGTGTGTGTCTTTAGGGATGTGGTACCAAGCAGTGTGTACACCTACCAGGTCCAAACCATCTCAGCCCGCAGTGAGAGTGAACCCTCCCCACCCCTCACCCACCAGCTTGGGGCACCATACTGTGGAGATGGACGCATCCAGAGGTAACGTGTGTGTGTGTGTTTGCATGTCTGCGTGCTTGCGTGTGATTGTTCTCCCAGTAACAGTCTCCTGTCTGTCTGTCTGTCTGTCTGTCTGTCTGTCTGTCTGTCTGTCTGTCTGTCTGTCTGTCTGTCTGTCTGTCTGTCTGTCTGTCTGTCTGTCTGTCTGTCTGTCTGTCTGTCTGTCTGTCTGTCTGTCTGTCTGTCTGTCTGTCTGTCTGTCTGTCTGTCTGTCTGTCTGTCTGTCTGTCTGTCTGTCTGTCTGTCTGTCTGTCTGTCTGTCTGTCTGTCTGTCTGTCTGTCTGTCTGTCTGTCTGTCTGTCTGTCTGTCTGTCTGTCTGTCTGTCTGTGTCTCTGTCTCTGTCTCTGTCTCTGTCTCTGTCTCTGTCTCTGTCTCTGTCTCTGTCTCTGTCTCTGTCTCTGTCTCTGTCTCTGTCTCTGTCTCTGTCTCTCTCAGGGCCCAGGGAGAGGAGTGTGATGATATGAACTCCATGAATGGAGACGGCTGCTCCAGCCAGTGTAAGAAGGAGCCCTTCTTCAACTGTGTCGGTACGTCCTCCTCAGCACCATCAAAATTTTAACCATTGTAGTTATTTGTCCCTAGTTAACATATTAGTTATACGGTATGTCACTTATGGTGACATATTTTCTTAATGTCACGGACACACAACCAATCGAATATGAATAACCGTTATTTAACACAGTGGCTGGTTCTATGACTCAAAATGAATAATGTCCATAGCTGACACATTATGCATGCTTCAAAAGGTGATTCATTGGTAAGACACAGAAGAATACAATTTCCATCCCCATTGAGATCTCTATGAGGGCGGAACTACACAGCCACATTTTACTTTACATTCCAATTTGACGATTTCATTGGTCCCTTGAACTTAGCAAGTTTATTTTAATTGGCCAGCTGTTACGGTAGTTCCTGTGCCTCTTATCGGTAGGAGGATGCTCCAGTGTGTGTGGTTGAGAGGCGTATGAGTTGTGGGTAGATGTGAGTAACATGCTAGTCACTCGCTGGCTCTGTGAGTGACAGCGGCGAGGCATTCGCTAGTTTCACATCTGTGTCTGGGACTTGTCCAAAGGGCTTGATGCGTTTCTCATAAGAGCAGATGCCATTGTGTATCATGGGCATGTTGATGTCTCGCTGAGAGTTTGGGAAGGATTGTCCTGTGAAGAGAGAATTAACAACTTCACTCAGTGGATTGGATCCTCTGGCGTTCTCGCCAGTCACTGTTTGGTCAATAGATGGATGATTTCCTGTCCTCCTTCGAGTGAATATTTTTCTCTTCCTCTCCTGTTTTTTCATACAATAAAAAGTCCCATTGTGTCATAGCTGATCTCGCCTCGTCGAGTGATGTGCATGCATGCACATGTTTGCATGAGCGTTTATGTGTGTGTCTCACAACTCCCGTGAGAGCACGGCAGCGTCGTTTTCCGTTGACCGCAGCGCTTTGGGATATGTGTGTGACATATTCCTAGTTTTTGTGTGGAAATCGGACACTATAATGAAGGGACCTTCTGTCTGTCGGTCTGCCTGTTGAACGAGCGGCTAACACAGAGCATGGTGCAGCCTGACGTGCTCTCAGGCTAGGGAGAAGGGACAGATACTGTACACATACTGTTGCCATAAGGGAATAAATTAAATGTGTATAGGCTGAGGAGGTAAGTTGACTGGGTTCCCTTGTTGAATAGAGTCATCGTACAGCTTCACAGAACAGCTCTCGTTCTCTATGGCCTTCGCCTCTTTATCTATCTATTCCCAACGTTATTCAGCCTCCTTCTACCTCCTTGTTTTCCTCTGTAACCCTTGCTTTCTTCTCCTCTCTCTTCTGGTTCATCAATTTTATCATTGTTTCCCTCCTGAACTCAATCACCTCTTCTCTCAGTCTCTCAGTCTCTCCTTTTCTTTCTCTCTCTCTCTTTTTCACTCTCAGTTTCTTTCTCGCTCTTCCTCTCACACCTTTTCTCTCTCTGCATCTCACTCTCCATCCGTTTGGAGTGGCAGGAGTGCATTCTATATGCCCCCTCTGCAGCCTCTCGTTTCAACATCGTCAGAGCAGAGTACAGCACTAAGCGGAGCAGAGCTGGGGAGGGCTGGAAATTCGAGGAGGCCCAGCCAACTTGGCACAGAATGCCGCCTTCCCCTTAACTGGAACCCCGACACTGAGAGCACACGCACAACCCAGCCTCCACTAGCCCAGCTCCAACCCCAACTCCAGCCCCTGCCCCAGCCCCTTTCCTAGCCCCAACTCCAGCCCCAACTCCAGCCCCAGCCCCAGCTCCAGCCCCAGCTCCAGCCCCAACTCCAGGCCCAGCTCCATCCCCAGCCCCAGCTCCAGCCCCAGCTCCAACCCCAGCCCCAGCTCCAGCTCCAGCCCCAACTCCAGCCCCAGCTCCAGCCCCAGTTCCAGCACCAACTCCAGCTCCAGCCCCAACTCCAGCCCCAGCTCCAGCCCCAGCCCCAGCTCCAGCCCCAGCTCCAGCCCCAACTCCAGCCCCAGCTCCTTCCCCAACTCCAGACCCAGACCCAGCTCCAGCCCCAGCTCCAGCCCCAGCTCCAGCCCTAGCCCCAGCTCCAGCCCCAACTCCAGCCCCAGCTCCAGCCCTAGCCCCAGCTCCAGCCCCAGCTCCAGCCCTAGCCCCAGCTCCAGCCCCAACTCCGGGTGGGATGTCTGGAAAAGCCATACTGGTGTATCCTCCTGCCTGGTCTCGCTCTCTCAACTCTCCCTCTCGCCCCCTCCTCTCTCTCTAAATAAAACAGAAACGATCCTAATCTGTCAAGTTCATCAGATAGTGTTACGCTCCTGGAGGCCCTACTCTTTCCCAGCCTTCCCCTGCAGGAGAGGGCACCCCTTGAGTGTTACTTTATTTATGCAGACATCCCATTTCTGTCAACTGAAACGAAAACAATGATGGGAGACAAGCAAGGGAAAGCTGGAACTGCTGAGAGGGCAGAGAGGGCAGACATGTTTACACTCTGTGAGAGGGGAGGGGGAGGAGGTGAGAAGAGAAGGAGGGGAGAAAGATGGATTTTAAAATACTCCCACTGTTGATACATTGTACTCTTAGAGAGAAACTGATGTTATGGTGTGCAGCAATGGAGTTGCATCTTGTGGGACGTGTTTGCCACTCACTGTTGGTCAGTATCTGAGAGAACTGTCTCTGTGTTACCCAAGATGCCTTGTGTGCTTGAGGAAAAATATCCCTTCGATAATGGACTCGTCCACTTACCAGTCCTCAAAGCACACACTCTAACAAATATATATATATATATATATATATATATTCCATTTAGCAGATGCTTTTATTCAAAGCGACTTCAAGTCATGCATGCATACATTTACGTATGGGTGGCCAAGGGAATCGAACCCACAACCCTGGCAGTGTAAGCACCATGCTCCACTAACTAAGCAACAGAGGACTACACGGTCAAACATTAAACGTGTGATAAATGTACCTGTTTCTCAACTTTGCAACGTGGGGTTCTTCCTTGTGACACAGCTGGCCAATCAAAAGAGTTTTAAAACCACAAATAGATCGAAAGTTCTGAAAAATGTCTAGAGTGTAAAATACCGACCATGCTAAAAGGCCTTATTTAAACAAATAAAAGCTGTTTTATCCTAAACAGATAGCATCTCTAGCTTCCTCTATCCCCATGTCGAATGTTCTCTACCAAATAGTTTTCGGACCTCATGAATAAAGCAGGAATAATTGTTGAGGTGTGGTACAGTAGTGAGTGTGGCCTAAACATCCAACACAAGACAAGACCTAAACATCCAACACAAGACAAGACAATAAACCAAGACAAGATCAACTATTAGCAAATGCAGTTGATAGCTAAAGTGCAATGGATAAGCTATGATATATATATATATATTGGGTAATCTGGACCCAGTTCAACAAGGTCATTGACATCAACACTAACAGTTTTGAAACCGTTTTCAAGTTCATTCACAAACACACATTAACCTCCACACAATCCAAACGGTTTAAGAGCGAACATTAAGATTGAATCTCTTCACTCTTCTCTCTTCTCTCCCTCCCTCCAGAGGAGCCCAGTATGTGTTACTTCTACGACGGTGACGGAGTGTGTGAGGACTTTGAGCGGGAGACCAGCGTGAGGGACTGTGGCCTGTATACCCCCAGTGGCTTCTTGGACCAGTGGGCCACAGCCGTGCACGTGTCCCACCAGGAGAGTCTCTACTGCCCTGGCGAGGTGGCTGCCGGCTATCCTGCTGTCACTAAGGTACTTCCTACAAATTATTACAAAAAATGTTTACCCCTTTTTCATGGTATCCAATTGGTAGTTACAGTCTTGTCCCATCCCTTACGGACTTGGGAGAGGTGTGCGTCCTCTAAAACACAACCCAGCCACACTGCTCACCTAACCCGGAAGCTAGCCGCACCAATGTGTTAGAGGAAACACTGTGAACCTGGCAACCATGTAAGCGTGCACTGCACCCGGCCTGCCAAAGGAGTCACTAGTGTGAGATGGGACAAGGACATCCTTGCCAACCAAACGCTCCCCTAACTCGGACAACACTGGGCCAATTGTACACCGCCCCATGGGTCTCCCAGTTGCGGCCGGCTGCAACAGAGCCTGGACTTGAACCCAAGAACTCTAGTGGCACAGCTAGCACTGCAATGCAGTGCCTTAAACTACTGCACCACTTTGGAGGCCCAGGTACTTCCTTAATGTACATCCTTAATCTACGCCACACCACATTATAGGTAGTGTTCAATAGGGCACTCAACAGAAAACATTTGAAACACTTTGCAGCAAACTTTGGTGTTTGTTATTGGTACTTGTCCAGGTAATCCTCCATTTTTCAGCACCAAGTAGTTTTAACAATGACATGGTTTTCCATAAGTGGTTATGACAGACAGATAATGGTAGCCAATGTAATGTGTACATGCCACCTCACATTACCTTGTTAAATATTTTTGGTATTATTTAGCTACTTATGAATGTCTGTATCTGTTACTGTGAGCTGAGTCTATGTTCAGGGGCTTGTAAGGTCACGAAGACAACCGATGTCTACACTTCACCTTGACAGGCCCCCATGATGTCAGCATTTTGTTTGGGAAGTTTATTCTCATCTCAGAAGTCTCCAGCTTTTCTTTTCTGGGGGGAGGAAACTGAGCCCGAAAAGCTCTTGAAAACGTTATCTGATTCATTTTTGGCCCCGGGGTGTTGTAAAGAGAGAGCTGTCTGTTGTCTGAGGTGAAGTTTATAGCTTTCATTAATGTAATGCTTATGGAGGACAGGAGAAGATATCATTGATTCCACTCAGAGACTCTGGGGCCATTGATCTGTTGCTGTCTTGGGACACAGGGAATCACTGAGTGCCAAAAACACACTACACAGAGAACAACTGCATTAGGTTCTGTCCTATTGAACCTCTCTCTGCTCTACAGGCCGTTACCACAATGTTATTAGATTGGATATAATGATTAACAAAGTGTTATTTAATTGGAGGCAGGCTTATTAAAGGACCCCACAAAAGGGCATCGTAACTCATGTTCTAGAGCGGAAAAGCTTGATCAGGTTCCACCTCAGAAGAATGACGCAGGTTACTTATACATATTAATGAATTGGGGGTGGGAAGGAGCGTTGTGGTGATTTCTCCCTTCGAATATGGCACTGACAAGCTTTCAGTGTAGCTAGCTAGCATGCTAACCTTATCTCGCTAGCTAGCTATCTTGCTAACCTTATCTAGCTAGTTAATGTTATCTGTTGTTGCTGTCTTATTTATGTTTACTACACCATATTGAAAAGATTAGCCAACTTGCTAGGGATATGGCTGGCTATGGCTGGAGCTGGGTTTGTCATAATCATTTAAGGGAAAACATTTCCAACAGAAACTACTATATTTGACTTCACCAATATAGTTGTGGCATTTTCCATAAATTGTTGCTGTGAATCAGCTAAAGAAATAGTATTAAGATGAATCTCCGGTAATATGGATAACTGTTGAAAGGTTGACATGCGTTTTTCTACATTGTATTGGACACGGACTGTGCAACCTTTGGTAGGTAGGCTGCTGGCAGGCTTTGGCTGCAGTACAGAATAGCCACATCAGCCCATGCTCATCGTTCTCATAGGGGAAGAAATGATAGTCTACAATGACTTTGCTCAAGATGCACACCGCAAATGACAACACCCTGAGCACATCAGACACAAAACACCAATACAAATGTGACAACAGCACAACAAAATAGATAAACAAGGTCCTTGAATTTTCTTTTGCAGCTTCCTTTTCATTATAGGACAGACAATTGTGGTTTCTAGCTGCACCAATCAAAGCAGTGGAGTGTGTAGTGAAACAGTAGTGAATGGTAAAAACCATTCATCTTGGGGCAACGGGGGGAGAAGGGTTCCGAAATGAAATCATATCACGCAATTTTACAATTTCTAAAATGATCATATATATTTTTTAATACAGACTAGCAAAAAGAAATATAGCAAATTGACAAATTATGCAATGGATTATGATAACTTTCTGGTAAAAAAAGTGGAGGCGCAAAAACATACGTTTGAATTTGCTCCATGGCTCAGGAGGCCAAGTGGACGCACGGCTGTTTGGCTCAGCTCAGTCGCAAAGAGGAAGAAGTTTGCAGCTGTTTCTGATTAATAAACAATGTCATAAAATCCAGCCCTGAAGCGAAATTTAGTCTGGAAATTATTTTCACAGTATATCATAAGAAAACATGACATTGACACAATTTCCATGAATGTCCCACTTTGGATTTCCCAATTCAAGCCCAAATATATCATACTTTGACTAAAACAATTACTCACTAGCTAGGTTTCCACCCAATTGGCGGCAGATTTTCATGCAAATATTCTAAAATCTGCATAAACAAAATATGTACATTTTCCCTCCAGAAATGTATTTACATAAAATGGATTTGTTTCGGATAAAAGTCTGTGCATGATGACGTAGTGCACATGAAAATGACTTTTGCAGTTAAATTCCCATGTACTGAATAAAAAATACAAGTTTAATGGGGTTCCAAAAGCTCAAAAGCTCATCACCCTGTGAAGTTCATCATCATTTATTTCATCTATAGCCTAAGAAACTGTATGCTTTCACAATACAACTGTATGAGTCACAATGAAACTGTATGAGTCACAATGAAACTGTATGAGTCACAATGAGGAGAACCATGCAACATATCATATTACTTTGATATGATGGATATTATATCAATATTTTTGCATTGTATTTCCACTGATATGTCTCACATAATTAAGCTTACCGATACAATATGATCCCACCTTCTCTAGAATATTTTATTTTGTTGACATTTTGAGGGAAACCTGGTTATTGACTTAAATCATTGTGCAGCATCTTGAGTAACTCAGAAAAAAAGTGCCGCTGTTGTGGTACTTTAATGTGTTATATGGTTGGACATAGTACAGGGAAAATGGACTGGTGTGTAACGGACATTTTTGTATTATTTGTATAATATTATACTGTATGTGTGTATTTCTGCCCGATTGACAGAGATCTTACTATAAAGCCAAAACAACATTTAAAATAGACAGGAATCATCGTACAGACTTCAAAAAGAGTGGCATACATCCCACTGAAACTATTGGGACTAGAAGCACTTCAGTGTGGTCCTTTGCAGCTCAGTTGGTAGACCATGGTCCTTGTAAGGCCAGGGTAGTGGGATCAATTCCTGGGACCACCCACATGTAAAATGTATGCACGCATGACTGAGTCGCTTTTGGATAAAAGTGTCTGCATATATTCATGTTTTCAGAGCTGTTTTTGCACAAAGAATGTAATTGAGTCTACGCAGTGTTTTCAATACAGAGAAAGGTGGCCTCTCAATACAAGTGTTGAGCTCCTTTTGTGACCTCAATGTTCATACTATCTACACGAGCTCACAGCTCGATGTGTGTGAGAGAGGAGACAAAGTGTGTTCCCACCAATGTAGTTGCATAAGAAGCTATTTTCCCTGAAGACCCAGCAGAACAGCACACGTGCTCCAAAAATGATTTCTACTGTGAAGAACACAGTGCCCTGGGTCAGCTTGAGATGGTATCACTGCCAAACTGCAAGGCCACCTACCGTAGGCTACACACACACCATCACATGCACACACACTCACACTGTACGCATACACACGCATACACCATACAACAACATCTGACGCTATCCAGGAACAGCAGCAGCTACAGTAGCAGCATGTGTTGACCCTGAGTTAAGGACCTTGTGGTTTCAGTGTCTTAAAACACTCGGATGAAAAAGGCTGGGTTTAAGTTGGGTTCATCTGACATGCCTTCACTGTTGATCATTACAGTAATGGCTACTTTTCAGCACATGCTTCCTCAACCTGTCAGGCTTCCCTCGGACTCCCCGTGCCCAGCTCCTGCCGCACCTTTAGGGAGATCCTTCATCCAGACGTGGCACGCACACACTCTATTTGATCCTGGCCTGTGCGCTCAGAGATAATATCTCCCCCAGTCAAGATGACAATAAAGCTGTCTCACAAAATTACAGTACTCAGCTACCTCTTTGTATGGACTGCACGCCCCACACACAATATCCCCTGCCTTCCATATTCTCTCCCCCAAAGGTGGGCACAGGAGATGACACGTTCTGATTTCCTGTCTACTGTAACCAGAGCACCTAGGGTTTATTGGTACCATAAGCAACTTCCACAGACTCAAGTTTGCTCGTTACAGTTTTCCCTCCATGCAAGGCTGATTGGGTCACTATCCAGTTCCGCTTCCCGCTGAAGGTTGGTACTGCACTGTACCGAAGCAATGTTGTTCGCCCTTAACTATACATATAGGTGTTTTTGGCAATGTTACGTGCTGTAACTAGATAGTTACACACGGGTGTAACACTTACTTTTCCAGCGATGTTGCTGATACATAGACTTTATTGTTTTCTTTCATGACTTTTCCATGTTTACTGTTTAGTGCAGATTTCACTTGGACATAACAGGTTTACCAGAAACCTACAGTTTCCCACTGTACCATATACATTCTATTTACGCTTTGAGGCTGAACTTCACATGTCATGGCTCAGAGCTGTGAGGTCATGGAAACGAGTTTGGGGCATGGAACCATGGGTGCTTCTGATCTGGATCTTCAGTGGTAAACAAGGGCAAGGACCAGCCAGCAGCCCCAGCCCCAGGTAGTGTGGGTGATGGTGGAAGGCTCCTGGCTCCAAACACCCTCGGGGCAGTGTCGGGCCAGGTGAGGTTTCAACATTGCAAAGGGACAGGGAGGCAGGGTGTGCGGGGACCAGAGGGAGAGAGCTAATGATAGGAATCTGTCAGGATGCACGAAAGGAACAACAGACGAATGGAGGACGAAGGCACTTGGGATGATTTTTACTGGTTATTCATGGAATCTGACTGGGGTTACCGGAGGGTGTATCTACAGGCAGGCCAGATGCACACAGGCCAACATATGTCTGCACCTGGTTAGATACAGTAAATTAACTTCTTATAGGAAGTTCAGGGCAAACTTTTGCCAAGCAAGTCGATGGTGGATCATTCTCATCCACACATCTGCAACACTGAGCAAAATTCTGGCAGCTTCCTTCTTCCCTCCATCTGGGTGAGCAACAACCTTCCGGCACCAGGCCATACATAAGTACAGAAGAAACACATCATTCCCCTGAAGACACATGCACTGTCTGACAGTCTGGCCGTCAGGGCCAGAACCAGGCTGAGAAATGATATAACGCAGCATGCAAAGACTTGTACTTAGGAAACAAAATATACACACTGCCACTGTGTGTAACAGCTGAGAGCTGAGTAGCCTGCAGTCTTTCTTCTTTCAAGAAGAAATCAGCGATTGAGAGTGACACACATCTATCAGAGGGCCACTGAGCGTGGCTACCGGGCTCGCCTGTTGACTTTTATAGCCCCTCGCCCTGTCGGAGGGCAGGGCCCACGCTCTGTTTGATTTTCTTTCCTAGTTTTTTTCTTCTCGCCGTCAGTTTTATCATGTCGGTTGCACAGTGTACCGGTTGTGCAGGAGGGTAACTTACTCCATCCAGAATGAATGTGGAGGTGGCGCTCCATTGAGATGTCTTGCACTCTGAGAATGTGTAAAGGGCACATGGGATGGAGGGACAGACAGATGAAGACAGAAGGCGATAGAGAGAGTGTGAGAGAGAATAGGAAAAAGAATGAGGCACAGAAATAGGATGTGAGACAGAGACGGACATAGAGAAAGAGAGAGTAGGAATGATACAGAGAAAAGAGAGAGTAGGAAAGATACAGAGAGAAAGAGAGAGTAGGAAAGATACAGAGAGAGTAGGAAAGATACAGAGAGAAAGAGAGAGTAGGAAAGATACAGAGAGAAAGAGAGAGTAGGAAAGATACAGAGAATAAGAGAGAGTAGGAAAGATACAGAGAAAAAGAGAGAGTAGGAAAGATACAGAGAGAAAGAGAGAGTAGGAAAGGGAGAAAGAGAGACAGACAGACAGAGAGAAAGAGAGAGTAGGAAAGATACAGAGAGAAAGAGAGAGTAGGAAAGATACAGAGAAAAAGAGAGAGTAGGAAAGATACAGAGAGAAAGAGAGAGTAGGAAAGATACAGAGAGAAAGAGAGAGTAGGAAAGATACAGAGAGAAAGAGAGAGTAGGAAAGATACAGAGAAAAAGAGAGAGTAGGAAAGATACAGAGAAAAAGAGAGAGTAGGAAAGATACAGAGAAAAAGAGAGAGTAGGAAAGATACAGAGAAAAAGAGAGAGTAGGAAAGATACAGAGAAAAAGAGAGAGTAGGAAAGATACAGAGAAAAGAGAGAGTAGGAAAGATACAGAGAGAAAGAGAGAGTAGGAAAGATACAGAGAAAAAGAGAGAGTAGGAAAGATACAGAGAGAAAGAGAGAGTAGGAAAGATACAGAGAAAAAGAGAGAGTAGGAAAGGGAGAAAGAGAGACAGACAGACAGAGAGAAAGAGAGAGAGAGATGGACAGAGCAAAAGAGAGAGTAGGAAAGGGAGAGAGAGAGACGGACAGACAGAGAGAAAGAGAGAGAGAGTAGGAAAGGGAGAGAGCGAGGTGGACAGAGAGAAAGAGAGAGTAGGAAAGGGAGAGAGAGAGACGGACAGACAGAGAGAAAGAGAGAGAGAGTAGGAAAGGGAGAGAGCGAGGTGGACAGAGAGAAAGAGAGAGTAGGAAAGGGAGAGAGAGAGACAGACAGACAGAGAGAAAGAGAGAGTAGGAAAGATACAGAGAGAAAGAGAGAGTAGGAAAGGGAGAAAGAGAGACAGACAGACAGAGAGAAAGAGAGAGAGAGAGATGGACAGAGCAAAATAGAGAGTAGGAAAGGGAGAGAGAGAGACGGACAGACAGAGAGAAAGAGAGAGAGAGTAGGAAAGGGAGAGAGCGAGGCGGACACAGAGAAAGAGAGAGTAGGAAAGGGAGAGATAGACGGACAGACAGAGAGAAAGAGAGAGTAGGAAAGGGAGAGAGCGAGGCGGACAGAGAGAAAGAGAGAGTAGGAAAGGGAGAGAGCAAGGGGGACAGAGAGAACGAGAGAGTAGGAAAGGGAGAGAGCGAGGCGGACAGAGAGAAAGAGAGAGTAGGAAAGGGAGAGAGCAAGGGGGACAGAGAGAAAGAGAGAGTAGGAAAGGCAGAGAGCAAGGCGGACAGAGAGAAAGAGAGAGTAGGAAAGGGAGAGAGCGAGGCGGACAGAGAGAACGAGAGAGTAGGAAAGGGAGAGAGCGAGGCGGACAGAGAGAAAGAGAGAGTAGGAAAGGGAGAGAGCAAGGCGGACAGAGAGAAAGAGAGAGTAGGAAAGGGAGAGAGCGAGGCGGACAGAGAGGAGAGGAAGAAGGCAGACAGTGTTTCTTTGTACTGTGTGCTTTGCTTTCGTCACCAGCTCTATTCCCTTCACTAAAGACCTCAGACAGTTTGTTAATGGATTATGTCTGCTGTCAATTTGATCCTAGCGAATAATGTCTACAGCCAGTAACACAGGGAGGAGCAACGCTTCAGATGTGCATTTTATGGAAAATGCCATGGCTTAGAATTAACATTTCAGAACAAATAATGGACACTAATGCATAAATTGGCAAAACCCCAGTTTCACACCCCAAGGACAGCCCTTATTTAATTATTTGAAACAGATTCAAAGTCATCACAACTCTGCTTTTTTATTTAATTAAAATACCACACAGACACAAGAGATGTAATTAACTTAAGCATTAAAACAATTTGAGGGTTGATAAGTGTTAATGACGATACCAATCTGCCTCCTTGCACATTTGAAATGTGTTTCTTGGCCAACTCATCTGTCGTGCTAGCTTCATCTTTCCCATTGAGGAAGTGGTACGATGTTAGGGTTTGCCATGTATAGATGCATATAGAAGACCAGTGTTTGAGGGTCTGCTTTGGGAAGTGTACGTACATGAACATATGTTTTTGCTTTCCCATGGAACACATGCACGCACGTTCACACACACACCACACACATCACATACCGTCCGAAGTCTGTTCAGCAGCAGCTACAGTAAGTGGGCCATGCTTCATGTAGGATTATAGTCGTGGTCCCCAGAGGATTCATTGTACCACTCCTGTCTTTGTGCAGCACAACACAATGTTCACACAGTAACACCATGGGATATTTATTTTAGCTGGGTTAATTGGTGAATTGGGCTTAGCGCTAGCAACCAGCCATGCATATTACAGTAAACCATTTAATGGTGAGCCAGGTGATTTCTCAGGGGATGGATGCTGCCCAGCGATCTCTGACGCAACCCCGGTCCAGAGCCCTAGAGAGCCCCAGTGTTTTTTCATGGATCCCAGGCAGACTACAGGATAGTAGCAGTCGACTGACGCCACAATCACCAGCATATGATGCTGAGTCCAGGCGTTTAGCACGTTAGACCATGAATGTGCACGGGCAGGGATCTATGGATAGAGATTTCTACTCACTGGCAACGAAGACGGCGTGGTCCCTCAGGTAACCCATCGTTGACTAGAAGAGGAGGAGGGAAGAACATGAGAGAAGAGGAGGAGGAGGAGGAGGGGAAAAAAGTGTCTGGCTCGTAAAAACAAGGAAACAATCACCGTGGTTTTGTTCCGAGTCCCAGAAGTGCAGTGTGCGCAGGCAGCAACACACACACCAAAGCCCATCCAGTAGCTAACAGCTCTGTGCTCTCGGTGAGGAACTACAAGGAAGGGCATGTTTCCCTCACACTATAAACCCACTCCAAACCACACTCCTCGTCAGGCTTGCGGCCAGTGACATAAGCATGTGGTAACATTAAAAAAGCCCTGAATGGCGTTCCGACGTTCTCCTGTTTCAATTATCATTAAGGGGACCATCTGGTAACCCCATCAGGTCGGGTTCTGGAGGTATCAGCAGCCCTCATTTACATTTCGAGCTGTTAACACGTAGGTTTTGGCCGCAGGGACGAGTGTTGGACGTGTTGAGTGAGGGACATTTATGTGCCAGTGGCAGCCTGACAAAGAAGGCCATGCCCAAGGAATCCATCGCCATTCTGAATCCATCTGCGATCGGCTGGTTGGCCTGGCACTGGTGCACCCACCCACCCTGGTCCTGTGGTCGTAGCACCAGCCACTGCTTAGGTCTTGACAGATGAGATCAGGGGAGTAGGTAGACCACACTATTACTTTGCCCTCAGCTCACTCGCTGGGCTGCGGCTAGAACATGGCCTCCTCTCAGTAGGCCGTATAAGCCCCGTTATTAGCTCGGTAGCCAATGGGACGGTGTGCCTGGCGGTAAGGGTGGGGTTGGGGAGCCGTGTCTCCTCGGTGACAGGACATTACCTCACACGTCAGGCGCTTACCAGCATTCCACTAAATAATGGCGGTTTGAACCTCGCACAGGACTCGACCCGCAAATGTCTCACAGATGCTCGCCTCTTCCGCCCTGATGGAGCTCTTATTTATGCTAACTTTCACAAAACAAAGCGGGGATGAATGAAAAAAGAGAAGAAAAAGAAGCAAAGCAGCTGTTTACTGGATGTGTTTCGATGAAATAAATAAACACATTTGGGAGCCGTGGCCAAATAAGAAACATCCGCTCCCCAAATGTGCCGTAATGTGTGTTGAATCCAGTGTACTTAGGGAGGGGCAGCCGGACGTAGAGGAAGCCGGCGGTAGTCAGCGAGGGCGGACAAGCTCCAACAAACGCCGTGTTCCAAAGCTGCACTTTTCACAACCAATCCTGAGAGGCCAAACAGGGTCACCCCTCGCCCTGAATAGGCCTTTCATAAGCTACGCAGTACACAGGAGCAGAATGTGGACCATTCTGTGGAGAAGCAACACAGATGTTTATGGCTTGATTAGATGTCATTCATATTTATGAATGAAAATATTTGCGGAGAAGTGTATACAAGCATGGGCTAATTTCAACTCATGAACTGAGTCCCAGAGATGCTGCATGTCCTCTCCTCTGCAGGATGGCCATGAGGTTAGAGAGAGAGGAACTGTGAGATCACACTGCAGCCAGTTAACATATTGTGAGTGGGCTGCTCTTGGGTGGCTGAGGTTACTGTTGGGTTTGGGGTTACGCTTGGGGCCTCTCCCTCTTTCTCTCTTCCAGCTCGCCTGACTGTGTGTTTATAGCTATAGACCTAGGGTTGGGGTTAGGGCCCTCTCTCTTCCATCTTGACTGTGTGTGTGTTTCCGCCTAAGGCTGAGGTTAGCGTTGGGTTCGGTGTTATGGTCTGGGGCCTCTCTCTTCTCTCAGCCTGGCTGTTTGTGACTGGTTGTAGAGGTTAGTGTTATGGTCTGGGGCCTCTCTCTTCTCTCAGCCTGGCTGTGACTGGTTGTAGAGGTTGGTGTTATGGTCAGGGGCCTCTCTCTTCTCTCAGCCTGGCTGTGTGTGACTGGTTGTAGAGGTTGGCGTTATGGTCAGGGCCTCTCTCTTCTCCCAGCCTGGCTGTGTGTGACTGGTTGTAGAGGTTGGTGATATGGTCAGGGGCCTCTCTCTTCTCTCAGCCTGGCTGTGTGTGACTGGTTGTAGAGGTTGGCGTTATGGTCAGGGGCCTCTCTCTTCTCCCAGCCTGGCTGTGTGTGACTGGTTGTAGAGGTTGGCGATATGGTCAGGGGCCTCTCTCTTCTCCCAGCCTGGCTGTGTGTGACTGGTTGTAGAGGTTGGCGATATGGTCAGGGGCCTCTCTCTTCTCTCAGCCTGGCTGTGTGTGACTGGTTGTAGAGGTTGGTGATATGGTCAGGGGCCTCTCTCTTCTCTCAGCCTGGCTGTGTGTGACTGGTTGTAGAGGTTGGTGTTATGGTCAGGGGCCTCTCTCTTCTCTCAGCCTGGCTGTGTGTGACTGGTTGTAGATGTTGGTGTTATGGTCAGGGGCCTCTCTCTTCTCCCAGCCTGGCTGTGTGTGACTGGTTGTAGAGGTTGGTGTTATGGTCAGGGGCCTCTCTCTTCTCCCAGCCTGGCTGTGTGTGACTGGTTGTATAGGTTGGTGTTATGGTCAGGGGCCTCTCTCTTCTCCCGGCCTGGCTGTGTGTGACTTGTTGTAGAGGTTGGCGATATGGTCAGGGGCCTCTCTCTTCTCCCGGCCTGGCTGTGTGTGACTTGTTGTAGAGGTTGGCGATATGGTCAGGGGCCTCTCTCTTCTCCCGGCCTGGCTGTGTGTGACTGGTTGTAGAGGTTGGCGATATGGTCAGGGGCCTCTCTCTTCTCCCAGCCTGGCTGTGTGTGACTGGTTGTAGAGGTTGGTGTTATGGTCAGGGGCCTCTCTCTTCTCCCAGCCTGGCTGTGTGTGACTGGTTGTAGAGGTTGGTGTTATGGTCAGGGGCCTCTCTCTTCTCCCAGCCTGGCTGTGGCTAAGGCTTCCCTCTGCAGAGGTGATCTAACTTCTACCACTGGCATCCGATCTGAACCGCAGCGGGAAACGCCACAGTGGAGGCAAATTAAGCAATTAAGACCATCATTATGTCTCTGGCTCTGTGGTTTTCTTACCCTCTCCCTCCTCCTTCTCTGTACATCTTTCATTTGGTGGGGATCATTGTGAGAAACGGTGCTAATAGGCAGTCTGTCCTATTTGCTACATTTGAGCGAAAACCTGCTCCATGCTCTCTGTCTCTGTCTCTCTCTGTCTCCCTGTCTCTCCGTTTATCCGTCTCTCTGTCTCTCTCTGTCTCTCTCTGTCTCTCTCTGTCTCTCTCTGTCTCTCTGTGTCTCTCTCTGTCTCTGTCTCTCTGTGTCTCTCTCTGTCTCCATCTCTCCGTCTCTCTGTCTCTCTCTGTCTCTCTGTCTCTCTCTGTCTATCTCTGTCTCTCTCTGTCTCTCTGTCTCTCTCTGTCTCTCTGTGTCTCTCTGTCTCTCTGTCTCTCTCTGTCTCTCTCCATCTCTCTGTCTCTCTGTCTCTATCTGTGTCGCTGTCTCTCTCTGTCTCTCTCTCTCTGTCTCTCTCTGTCTCTCTGTCTCTCTCTGTCTCTCTGTCTCTCTGTCTCTCTGTCTCTCTCTGTCTCTCTGTCTCTCTCTGTCTCTCTCTGTCTCTCTCTGTCTCTCTCTGTCTCTCTCTGTCTCTGTCTCTCTCTGTCTGTCTCTGTCTCCCTCTGTCTCCCTCTGTCTCCCTCTGTCTCTCTCTGTCTCTCTCTGTCTCTCTCTGTCTCTCTCTGTGTGTCTGTCTCTGTCTCTTTCTTTCTCTCTCACTTTCCCTCTCTCTACCACCCTGAATGATTGCCCTGGCTGCAAGATTCTTCAAATGGAGCCTTCTCACGTAGCTTACTAAAGCGTGTGGGTCAGGGCAGCCAACATGCATCCTGGGATCTGTCTGGTCTAGGCTGATATGACTATAGGGCCAAAGGGGAAGTAGGGCTCTCTGTTTCAGCCAGACTGGGTGAACCCCTCCATGGAGGAGACACACAGGAGAATGGCCTCAATGCCAAACCCCACACCCTCTCTCTCGCTCGCTCGCTCTCTCTCTCTCAATTCAATTCAATTCAATTCAAGGGCTTTATTGGCATGGGAAACATATGTTAACATTGTCAAAGCAAGGGAAGTAGATAATAAACAAAAGTGAAATAAACAATAAAAATGAACAGTAAACATTACACTCACAGAATTTCTAAAAGAATAAAGACATTTCAAATGTCATATAATGTCTATATACAGTGTTGTAATGATGTGCAAATAGTGAAAGTACAAAAGGGAAAACAAATAAACATAAACATGGATTGTATTTACAATGGTGTTTGTTCTTCACCCTTTTCTTGTGGCAACAGGTCACAAATATTGCTGCTGTGATGGCACACTGTAGTATTTCAACCAGTAGATATGGGAATTTATCAAAACTGGGTTTGTGTTCTAATTCTTTGTGGATCTGTGTAATCTGAGGGAAATATGTGTTTCTAATATGGTCATACATTGGACAGGAGGTTAGGATGTGCAGCTCAGTTTCCACCTCATTTTGTGGGCAGTGAGCACATAGCCTGTCTTCTCTTGAGAGCCAGGTCTGCCTACGGTGGCCTTTCTCAACGGGAAAGCGATGCTAACTGAGACTGTACGTAGTCAAAGCTTTCCTTAAGTTTGGGTCAGTCAGAGTGGTCAGGTATGCCGCTGTGTACTCTCTGTTTAGGGCCAAATAGCAATCTAGTTTGCTCGTTTTTTGTTAATTCTTTCCAATGTGCTAAGTAATTATCTTTTTGTTTTCTCATGATTCAGGTGGGTCTAATTGTGTCTATCTCTCTCACACCCACAATGAGACTGCTGCCTGTCTGCTCTCGACCCTCCTTCCCTCCTTTTACCTTAAGTGGTGATTTAAAAACAAAAGCGTGTTTCTGCAGACCTGCTCGTAAGCAGACAGCTGGTCTGAATGAAGGAACCATGGAGGGGTAGAGGGGGGAAAACACAACAGTACAGGTCTTAGAGCTCCGTCGTCACTGTTGCTGCTGTGTTGTTAGGGAAGCATAGGCTTTAGGTGTTTTACTTGTAACTTCCAAACACCCAGTTTGAGCTGCGCAGAGGCTGAAGGGACGCAGGGGGTGGAATGGAGGGGATGAGAGGGGGGTGCATTATTGGTGTTTGAGGATGAGAAACGGGTGCCGTCTCTCCCTCCCTCCTTCTGTTTTACCCTCCCCCTTGATGTGACAGTAGAAGGGGTCTGCGGCCACATGGCCTTGTCTTTAGACTGCTACAAGTGTGAGGAAACCGCAGAGGGCTGACAACACTACTCTCACCTCTTTTATAGGGACTTTTTAATTTTCTCTCTCTCTCTCTTTCTCTCTCTTCTCTCTCTTTCTCTCATCCTCGCTCTCTCTCTCTCTCTCTCTCTCTCTCTCTCTCTCTCTCTCTCTCTCTCTCTCTCTCTCTCTCTCTCTCTCTCTCTCTCTCTCTCTCTCTCTCTCTTCTCTCTCTCTCTGCTCTCTCTCTCACTCTTTCTCTCTCTCTCTCTTCTCTCATCCTCTCTCTCTCTCTCTCTCTCTCTCTCTCTCTCTCATCTCTCTCTCTCTCTCTCTCTCTCTCTCTCTCTCTCTCTCTCTCTCTCTCTCTCTCTCTCTCTCTCTCTCTCTCTCTCTCTCTCTCTCTCTCTCTCTCTCTCTCTCTCTCTCTCTCTCTCTCTCTCTCTCTCTCTCTTTCTCTCTTTCTCTCATCTCTCTCTCTCTCTCTCGCTCTCTCTCTCCTCTTTCTCTCTCATCCCTCTCTCTCTCTCTCTCTCTCTCTCTCTCTCTCTCTCTCTCTCTCTCTCTCTCTCTCTCTCTCTCTCTCTCTCTCTCTCTCTCTCTCTCTCTTTCTCTCATCCTCTCTCTTGCAACACAGAGACCTAAAATAGTCTCTGGGACTGTCTTTTGTCAACATCTCGTGCGATAATGTTGTAGCAATTTAGTTGATCGGCGCGGCAGAGGACTTTTTTACTGCCATAACAAAGTGAACAAAAAAGGCTCTAAGTTTAGACTCAAGTGTTGTTTCTTCTTTCTCCTTTCCCTCTTCCGACGTACTCTCTCAAGCTGCGGTCTCCGACGATTTATTGTCCAGCATTTGTTTTATTGGTTTATTTTTCCCTGTGTGTTGCTTATGTTAGAGGCCTTGTTGGCTGCTCTGTTGTGGTTCGCTCCGTGATGCAAGGCCCCTGCTATGTGGTCCTCTGTGGGCTCCTGCTTTACACCCCCATCACCCCCCCACCCCAACCTTACACACACATATGTATACACACACACAAACACACAAACACACACACAGGGTCAGTCCTTGGGGGAGGTTGGGGGTTGTATTTACAACCTCCTAATGACCAAATCAAATGAATGACCAATCTTACTTGGACTAGTCTGACTCTTGCCATTGTACAGGAGGAGGCTGGGGAGTAACAGAACTTTGGAGGCTGATGAACCCTCCTGCCGGCATTGCTCTTTATAGGTGTTTGCTAGAGGGCAAGCTTGACGTGCAATTACAGTGTGCTAGCTCTGTCTGTCGAAAACTGTGGGGTGTTATAAAAACACAGAGGGGGGTGGGGGACTTCGACTCAGTGCTACCTGTGTTTACATAAATAAGTCATTGGTTGGCTGTCACCTGTGCAATATTCACTCGCCGCTCCAGTCTGTAGCAGGGTGAGGAGCCATAGCAACTCTCAACACAAGACATCAGCAGTGCCCCAGTGCATTGAGAGGGAAGCACCATGAAGAATATCACCAAACAACAACAGAAACGATCAGGTAGCTAGGTCTTCGTCACCTCAGCTCCCTCCTCTGCCTATCCATAACTGTCACCTCGGCAGATCCAGGAGACAGATAGATTACTCCAAGAGCTTCTGGGTAGTTTCCACCACTGCGTCTGGTTCGTCTAGCTCTGTGTGGACGTCTCTGGTTACAGGTGTCTGATTTCACTGGCATCAGGCAATGGGCGAAACTGTGTGTCCTTGTGCCTGTGTCTGTACACTCTACCCCCAGGTAGGCAGGTAGCCTGGCGGGTAGGAGCGTTGGGCCAGTAGCCAAAAGGTTGCTGGATCGAATCCTGAGATGACAAAGTAAAAATCTGTCATTCTGCCCCCGTAAACCCACTGGTCCCTGGGTGCCGATGTCGATTAAGGCAGCAGCCGCACCTCTCTTTGCTTCAGAGGGGTTGGGTTAAATGCAGAAGACACATTTCAGTGGGATGCATTCAGTTGTACAACTAACTAATGTAGGTATGCCTACCTTGGCTCCTGAGTGGCACAGCGGTCTAAGGCACTGCATCTCAGTGCAAGAGGTTCCCACTCCAGTCCCTGGTTCGATTCCAGGCTGTATCAACATCCAGACGTGATTGGGAGTCCCGTAGGGCGGTGCACAATTGGCCCAGCATCATCCAGGTTTGGCTGGGGTAG